>NC_068998.1:49972874-49976139 GCF_001194135.2 Octopus bimaculoides
ATATATATATATATATATATAGTATATCCATATACACATGCATACACATACACACATACTCCCATGCACATGCACACACATACACACAAGCACATGCACACACACACACGCACAAGCTGATACACACACATGCAAGGGCAGACATATGTAAAGATAGATAGATAGATATGATATGATAGTGTCAGTCATGATTGTTTATAAGTAAAAAATTGCACCTATTACCATTGACAATATCCTGAAACGTTTCTGATTGTTACTGAAAGCATTATATTTCTAGCTGTTTTTGAAGTTCCAAAGTTGTAGAACGTTTGAAACAAAGTAAGTAACAGGATTCAAGTGTTTACTTCCTTCCCCACTTCTTGTCACATACATTTCAAATACATAACATTTGTTGAACCAATAAGAATTACAGAATAATGAAAACAAATAGTTATTCCATGATAACGTTTATTTAACTTTAGTTTAGATACATTACAAGATTAACGCCAAAAAGAGGAAGGGATACTCTTTGAATGGTCATCTGAAAAGAGAATAATGCAGTCACGTTCGAAGTAATTGGATATGAATAATACAAGAATGTTACTGTTTTAAGAATGGTAGTCTCAGAACTTCAAAGGCATTCTTGCATTAATTTAAACGTTCCTTATTAATTACTGTATTGCTTCTTTCACAAGTTGACTGATATCTATTTACAGAAACAACAAAAATAACTGTTCACAGAAACGTCAAAGATAACAACTACACATGTTCGTGTTTAGCAGACGATTAACTATAAATCAAAGCCTCAATGATATTAAAATATCCCGTGAGAAAATTAAAAGTATTCTCCTCGCGGAAATTGGCATGACGAGGATGTCTCCGACATCTGACACCTGACAATAAATACATCAGGTGGATCACGTCAAAGGGAAAACCTGATATTGTTTGAAGACGGTCCAGCAGTTTTCCTTGGATGTTAACTAACACTGCATGAGTGCTGTCTTTATCACTTTGAACTAGAGAAAACGGCACAATCTATGGAATAGGAACATCCCGACAAACCTACACCTAAGAAGACCAAAGTTGTTTGATTTGCAGGGAGGTTGATTGATGCTGACTATTGGGATGCAAAGTAACTGTGCTTATTGACTGCCTTCAAAACAGTCATAATATCAAAGGAGAGTAGATGCCAATTTGCTGTTTTCTGGTGAAAATGCCTATTAACACATACCTCCCAGGGAAAATGACGGAATGATTTATGTTTCAGGAGTAAAATGGTCCAGCACAAACATCATTGTTTTCTATGGCTGCTGCGCTTTGAACTCGTCAATTACTCCATTTATTGTTCTGATGTGTACCCATGTGACTATCATTGATTCTCTTACGAGAAAGAAAATGTGCTGGGATCATTTATCACACTGTTAATGAAGTGTTATCCGCTGTTGATGGAAGCAACAGGATTACAACTACTTCATCAATGGAATCCAGGTTGGAAAGTGAGTGGACTGCAATGTTTCACAATACATTATAGTATTCAGTCTGTAAGCGTTTCAATATATCCTCCTATATTCATCTTCATTAACTACTGTTGAGATTTACCACCAAATTTAGTGAACTAGTTCCTGATGGCGTTGAATTTGAAACCGAAATAAAAAAAAAAGATACCAGCAATTCAACGATGATATCTCAGGCCTGTCAGCTCAGTGTGGCGCAATATGACAAAGAGATACAGGTTCAAACTCCCAGAAGGGTTTGACTAATTCACCCATTGCTCTTTCAGTAATACGAAGTGTACAAGATATGAAGCAAAGAACTGGAGATCATAGAAACGTTCCACATTTTGCAGCAATTTTCCCTATTCAAAAGTAATTCTTTAATTCGTGTAAATATCATTAAATATTTCTCTCAGTTCAATAATGTAATATTAAAGGTAATATGAAGTTAGTGTATTCCTATTAGCGAGATATCAGATTTCCGACAGTAATGGTATCTAGCACTGGTAGCATAAATTTGGCAGGGCAATAAATATATTTTGAAGGAGTAGTTATAATGGAATGACGTACCTCCTTTCCATTAAAATGGCATGATTTCTGTAAACCAAATAAAATGTATTTCTTGAAAATATATCCAACAAATTAGTATTTTTTTATGTTGTCACATACATGAATTCAAACATACAATGTTCATAATAAAGATGATTTAATATACTCTAAGTGAAATTATCAGCTGTATGAATCTATTTTAACGTAGTAATCACTCAGCGATCTGTGTTTCTGATAAAATATAACCTATTGCCACTTATTAGTTTGTTTACAAATGTTTTGAAGATAGGTTCCGAGGTATAATAAAGATTTGTGTTTGTCAAAAGAATTCAGTTCTCGTTATCAATGTAGAAATGCTTCTAATTCATACTTAAGTATTCCAATTTCGCTGGTCAGAATTAAAATTGAACAGACAGACTCGTTGCAAGCTAAAAGTACAGTTTAGAAAATGACTTTTAATTCTAAGGACCATCGGAACCAAACAGGTAATATAGTTATAACAACACACTTACTATACAAGAACTGTTCGATTCAAAAAGTTCATGACACACGGGATAGATAGAATGACGAAAGCACTCAAGGAACATATCAAACAACCTGCAAATGAAATGTGAGATGGGAATTCCGAAGGTACATCCATACATATATTCATATATATATATATATACATAAATATCTGTACAAAAATCCACACACACAAATACACACGCATATATATATATATATACGTGTGCTTGTTTGTGCGTGAGTGTGTGTGAGTGTGTTTGTGTCAATGATGGTTCTCTACTCTTTATGCAGAATGTGACGATCTCTTACACTTATACCTAAGATCTATCATGGGGTCTAATGCGACCTTTTAAATCAATGTCTCACATAAATTACATTTCTGTTTGGCACGGTTAGATCTGTACTTAAGATCTGATTTTGTGTACCTAAAAATGAGTTACCGAGCCTCCGTTCAATTGGCAGACATTATGATGTAAAAGGCATTGAAAGGAAGGCTCAGATAAATAGTCGCATTATTTAGTAGAAGTTTGTTTGTCATTGGTCCGCAAATAAGATTCATGTTAATACTTATCCAGTCCTTACAGATCTTTTTAACTTTAACACTGATAACGTTGTAATCCTATGGATAACTTCCTGTTGACCTACCAGACTCCTCTATGCAGTCTCTGGGCCATTATTATTTACGGTCGAAAGAAAACACACACACACACATACACACACACACACACACACACACA
>NC_068998.1:49976615-49977375 GCF_001194135.2 Octopus bimaculoides
TATATATATACATAAATATATATATATATACATATTAATATAATATATACAGAGAGAAATAGAGAGATGTATAAAAAGAAAGCAGAAATATCGACATACAAACATCAAATTACTAAAACAATATCAATTCCTAACAATATCAAATGCATAGAAGCTAGAATTGTATGTGTGTGTACGTGTGTGTGTGTGTGTTTATGTGTGTGTTTATGTGTGTGTTTTTTTTCTTGTGTGTGTTTGTATTGCCTATAATTTCGTCTCCGTGAGATTACAATGTGCGTGATTAAAATTACATGTGCATTTTTATGTAAATTTGTTAATTTCAAGTTTGCAGTAAATATATTAATTTGCAGATATTTGATACTCACCTGCATTCCTTTCTCCTGTGTCCATATTCTTCAAATTCCTTTGGACACTCCTCTTTCGCTACTTTTATGCATTCTTTCTCAATGGTGCTGGTCGATGAAACTATACATACAAAAATTTATTTACAATTCATAAAACCCCCTAAATACTTATTTTGGGGTTTAGAATTAACCGAATTTCCTAGCAGAAAAGAGAGCAAGTTCATTTCATAGATATTTTATTCCAGTTAAAATGAAATATTTATATGAAAACACTGATATTTAAATTCACTCTTCTATTTAGAGAAAGGCAGACACACATATAAACACATACATACACACAGACACATCAAACCCAAACATATATGTGTGTCTTTGCACGCGTGTGTGTGTATGTGTGTGTGTGTGTGTGTGTGTGT
>NC_068998.1:49977385-49978217 GCF_001194135.2 Octopus bimaculoides
AAATAATATATATTTGAAGAAACACAACGAACATTTATTAGGTTATAGCAGTACGTATTAATAATAATAAGAAGAAGACGAAGAAGAAGACGAAGAAGAAGACGAAGAAATCGAAGAAGAAGTAGAAGAAGAAGAAGAAGATCATCAACAACAACAACAACAACAACAACAACAATAGCAACAACAGAAACATCAATAATAACAACTGCAACAATAATACCAATAATAATAATAATAGTAATAATAATTATAATAATAATTAATGCCATCATGCAGTACTAAGTAGCGGTTCTCATGGTTTCTCATCTTAACTGACTGAGAGTGTTATCATGTACATTGTTTTGCCTTGGTATAAAAGACTGTTTACAGCAATTATTTTCATCTGAGTGGTACAGAGAAATATATTGAAACTTATTCATTTATTAATTAGTAATGGAATAATCGTGATACTTACCACATGCAAAAACGGAAAAGAACACATACGTTTTCATCATCATTTCGTCTAGTAAACACCGCAGTAACTTAAAAAAGAATTCTGTAGACGATTTATTTTTAATATGAAATATAATGTAACATATGTCTCTCCCCAAGATTGTAAGTATTTCCAATAGTAAAGATTATGAAGCAGTGGTTGTTGTAGAGTTAGCTAACAGTGTCTATATTATTGATTTAAGCAGCAAGCTATCCAACGCCACTTACGTTTCCCAATACACCAAGCTGTTTCGGTGTCTCTGAAAACTAGTGTGCACAAACATCTCCAGGTTTAGCCCAAGACGCGTTATATATATATATATATATATATATATATCTTTATTTATTTATGTATATATAT
>NC_068998.1:49980986-49989618 GCF_001194135.2 Octopus bimaculoides
TTTTAGACAGGATTCCCCAAGAATATTCGTCTCATGCTGTTTCATTTGAGATCAAATAACATTATTTTTCTTTTTTCTAGTAAAATAATATTTCGCCTTCTTCAAAATATCACCTCTTTTTAATTCTTCAAGCCACAGAATGTTTTTATTGGCACGTTTTCATCATAATATTCTTCTCATATAGCACATTCTTCTAAACTAATTCGCGTCCGTAGAATAGCTGTTAATGTAGCGTACCCATACACCCTTAGAAAACAGGAAAATAATAAAGTTAAAAAGAAACGATATTTTATGGGGTCTGTATTTACTTCAGTCATTTGTGTATCTATGTATATATACAGGTTGCGGTGAATAAATTGTCGTCTAAATTACCCACAAATGGAATTAATTCTGATGTTTCATTTTAGGAGATATATTTACCGAAATTGCACAAAAATATCTGGAAAATCCAAAGGGTTTATTTCTTGAATATAATCGCCATTGGCGACCTCGGAATCACGTGCTGCAGTCTGGGGAGTTGCGTGACCTGATGTTGGGGGTGATGTCGGAGAAATTTTCTGACAGGGATGATTGTCTTCTCCGGCTTGTGTGGCATGGGGTGGAGTGCTGTTGCTAAACATACGGTCTTGTTTTCCCACTGTAGCACAGCCTCCTCCAGGCACTTGATACAGGCCTTCGTATTGAGTCTGAGGCCGAGTAGGAAATGCAATTATTAGGGATTTCTTCAAACACCATGATGTTTCAATTTTTCACACTGGTTACATTCGCTGTTCTCAGATCCACATTCAAACACTCTGAATTGTTTGCATTGGAGCTTCCAGGGTCAAACAGTACGACATACCGTTTCCCAATATCTGTCAGGGAGCATTACATCATGGTGCTGTTATACTCAAAGACGGAGGCCAGCTGATGCTACTAAGAGAGTTTCAAAACCCTTACCTGTTTAGAAATAACAGTCAAAACCGCTATAATTAAATCTATTTTTTCTCTCATTATTTTTCTTCACGATAGAAGCCGCCTGTGGGCAACATGAAAAATAGAATCCACAACTTAAAAATAACTGATTAATTTTAATGTTAGGAGACTAATAAGGGACCCTGACATTAACGTATGTTTATTACTTACAATAAATTTTGTAGGAACCGATTAATAACTATATAATTTATAAAAGGAAACATTTATTTAGAAAATACAACACGGTCCAAATATATAGTTAATATGATTGTTGGCTATTTCAATATACGATTCATTCACATTTGTATGGACCCAGAATATATAAACTTATATTTTGTCGAATATGAAATTACAATAAAACACCATTTGAAGATAGACGGTGACACAGCATTAACAATGGTGGTAACTTTTCCAAATTTCATTTAGAATATTAATGCAAGTGGTTATTTTTTTAATACCTACCGGTAGACAGGGCTTGCGCCTGATTTTAGTGTAGGTTTGTCGGGACAATTAAATGCTGAGAAACCTTCACACCAACCGAGAATGCTGCAAGTTGATACACCTACGATTTGAAAGAAACATTTTAAATCATGTAATTACATTGATCTTTAAGTTAAACTGTCAGTCTATCTTAAATCGTTAGCAGAAAGAAGAACAGAAGTTCTTTTCTATTTACATTAGTATATATATTAGAGAGTAAAATAGTGGAATATTTCTATCTAAAAAATCATAATAAAGATAAGTATATAAAGTATAAAATATTAGCGATATTGTTTTTATAAATAAATAAATAAAGTATAGCTATGATTATTAAAATGTTTTAAAACATTTAAAATTCCTTACGATGGTTTCGTGATATTATTTTTAGTAATATATAACCATTCTCAGGAATCTCTAAATGTCTTTTAAAATTTTAGACACATTTCATACTAGACCACTTAATTGACATCCAGTACACTTTGTTTGGAAAGTGGATATTTAATTAGCTATATACACACAGACACACACACACAAACACACTCACACACACACACACACACGCATATACATATATATATATATATATATATATATATATATATATATATATATATATATATATATATATATATGTATATGTGTGTGTGTGTGTGTGTGTGAGTGTGTTTGTGTGTGTGTATGTGTGTGTATATAGTTAATTAAATATGCACTTTCCAAACAAGGTGTACTGGATGTCAATTATATATATATATATATATACAAATATATATATATATATATATATATACATATATAAATATACATAGATACACACACGCTCGTATATGTATATATATAAATTTATATATATATATAACTAATTTAGAGACAACCCACTACTCTACAACTCAGCCAACCAAGAACCCGTCCAATGCTGTGAAGCACATACCATGGTATAATGTGTCATATAAAACATATTTTACTCTTAGTGTTGTTGAGAAAAGTTTATATTTTTAAAGTTGTTTCGTGTTAAAATTGTCGTATTTCGGTAATTTCAACCAATCACTGACGTCTATTGAGGTGAAAACAATTACTGCTGTGGATTGTAAAAAACACGTTTTTACGGTGTAATGGGAACTTTTCCCTTGAATAAAATTAGTGCCGTTGTTTATCAACAACAACTATCGGCGGTACTGTTATTTATGACTTCGTTCGTGCGTTTGTAGTAGTTTTAGCTCTAAGGTTTTAGAGTTAGGGTTAGGGTTAGGGTTTTAGGGTTTGATATTATCATATCAATTAGGGAAATAGTAATAATGATACTTACTAATTAAGAGAACAAAAATAAAAGCTGAAATTTTCATTATAATTTTGCCTCTTTACCACCGGTTTGTTATGATAAAGCTTTCTTCAAGATGGCTTATTTATATATAAATATAATGTAACATATGTTGCACTCCGTATATGTATTACTATGAACTCTTTAAATGTTTATTGTTCATGATAAAATATTGTGTTTGCACGTCAACTATTTAGAATTTAGGAGTTTAAGAACAAAAGTTTTTATAGAGCTTCTCTGCTAATATATGTATGAGATTAAATAAAACGTTGTTGCCCATATGGCATTAACTTCATGATAAATCACTCCAGCACAAACACAGACAAGACCACATACTCATGACGTTTAAACTTACTTCCTTTCAAGAATTTACAAGTACTTATTTTAGGTTTGTGACAAATTATGCAATTGGTACCGTTTCTTCAGTACATTTAATGATTGAAGGACATTGATGTGCTGTCTTTGACACTGAATGTGACACGATCAGACTCTTTCTTAGAATAATTTACTGTGAATTTCATGTTCGTCAAATCATATGAACTAGATTGTGTGGGTTATGTTTTTTTTTAACGCCCTGAAATATACTCAATCGATATTTGAAAATATTTTTGATAAGAATCTGATAGATACGGTTAGATTGTGACAGCATGTTTACCTGACATTTGACTTAGACGATTTCGGAGGACTGACGGGGAGATCATTTTCCGGTTTGCTACAAAACACACATCCTGAGCGTTTTGGGCAGATTATTCTTAGGATATGCATGTATATGCAACAGCATATTTTCCCAGTTTTCTTCACTTGCTTACAATTTTAATACTTTGATTCTTTAACTATCTAATTTGATGTATTGGAAATCGTGAAGATTCATGGGTCTCACTTGCTGTTAATTATATAAAGCTTGGCCACCATAGATGGTATTATTTCTCCAGAAAATTACAGGCTAATGTTGTACACTAAAGCACCATTGATACCTGATACCTTGTAACAAATAACTAATGAGATCAATGCATAACCATTCTTCTTCTTTTTATCAACTTGGTAATATGAAATAGGGAAAGATGCATTACTACACATATTTTAGCTCCACACCCCATACGATACTTGCGATAGTGAAAGGGCCATCAATTGGGGGTGGGAAACTTGGGTATTTGGATGTTCCCTGATTCTGCCTAGGTGACTACTTATATGGCATTGAATCTCCAGTACGCATGTAGTTTGAATTTCTGTCTGGCGAAGTATTGCAGTAGCATCAGTTTTCAATGTTACTCGATACATTTTTGTACTTTGAGTTGTAAGTTATTACAACTGAATGCTTCTACAACAGAGCTTCTCATGTTTAACTGAGACCGCAAGATAGTCCTCCGTGCAAGAAGATACTTCGCCTTATCTGAGAGGGCACAACGCCTGTATTAAAGCGCTACTAACAAGAGTTCAATCTGACCTTGTGCAAATGACAGCTAGGGCCCCTGGCTGACCAGTAACTTGTGATGGGATTTGGCAGACGGAAACTGAAGGAAGTCCGTCGAACATATACATACATATATATATATATATATATATACAAGTATATGTATATGTATATATGCATGTATATGTTTGTGTGTGTACATATATATATATATATATATATGTGTGTGTGTATATGTATCCCTGTCTTTGTCATCCCACCATCGCTTGATAACCGATTCTGATTTGTTTATGTCACAGAGAATAATTACTAGGTTTACAAAAATAAGCGCTGGGTCTGTTTCTACGATTTAAACGCTTTAAGACGGTGTTACAGCATGGCTGCAGTCATATGATTGAAGCGAGTAAAAGAATGAAAGAATATATATATACAGATCCACAAGTGTGAATATACATAGATAGAAACGAGTTTCTACACGCTCACACATTCACAGACACACTGACACACAATTACATATGGAACTTAAATGTTTTATATATATATATATATATAACAGTGTTCAATGTTTTTCCCAATTTCCAAATTTTTGTTGAGTCCAAGTTATTCTTCTTTTTGTACATAATTTTCTATTCTTTTTTGTGGTTCTTATTAATGCTTGATTTACCTTGTTCAACATTTCGTCATACATTCTATGTAGTAAAGTATAATATGCATAATATCAGAAATATCTTGAGATTTATTTGGGGAATATGACGGATCAGTTTAAAATAGAATTAACGTGTTTCTCTTATTTCGTATGTTTTATCAGTTTTATTATTATTTAGTTTTGCACAGTCTTATGACACATATATGATAGATTTAATCATACATCATTGCTTAAGTGAACCGAATTATGCGTAGCGACAGTTGCCACTGGATTTAGGCTCTTGGTATTGATCACCTGTAACGATACACTTCATATTGTGGCAGCAGATATATGATAATCTCACCGAACAGCAATTGAATATTTTCCTCTGTCTGAGAGAAGCTGGAAAGTGTTTCTATAAGCTACCAATAAAATCAATTATCTTAATTCATAATGCTTAAATAGTGAAATTATTTTCATTCTTTTTCATGATCACATCTGTTCGTCTTTTATATACACAACAACATTTTGTAGCTAATAGTTTTTAAAGAAGTCTTTACCACAAGGTTTCTCCCATAGAACTCGTTCATTAGAATACAGATGTTCAATAGTCTTTCTATTTTTTAACTGTGATATTTTGATCCATAGTTAATTTTGGGTCCCACCTATTATTGTTCCGTCACTTGAAACCACACAAACATTTTGTAGCTAATGCGTCTTAACAAAGTTTTCACAGCAAGATTCTACGAAGAGAAACATATCCGTTTAAATCCAGATTAATTGATACTTTTCGCTTAAAACATCTGAGATTTCAATTCAAATTCCTCCTCTCTTTATTGAAGCCAGACCAACAGTACTGCTTAAAGACATATTTACCAACGGACTGGGAGTGGATTATATGTTAATAATTGTAAGAAATTTTTTAAGCTGTTGTTACGACCAACAATACATGAACATTCACGTATTGAAATTGAAACTATCATCCACAAAATTGTGATTCGATATAAAAAGCTTTAGAAAAATATGAAACAATAAAGAAATAGATTTTAGCGTTTACTTCCCAGTTATTCTTACAGAACCTCTCAAATACATAAATTGTAGAACCAATAAAATTACAAATAATGCAAGTAAATCGTTATTGCATCATTATCTTCATTTAGATTTGCATTAGTACATTAACGACAAGTACAGTAAGGAATAGTGTTTGCATGGGCCTCTGAAAAGAGAATAGTAAACATTATATCGATAACAATCTGTATACATATATATGGAAAGTAATTGGATATGAAGTTAGTGTTTATTTCAAATCTAACGTGGGTTTTCTGAAAGAAATAACGATACTGCAATTTTAACCCTAGGAAGGAATAACAATTCTGCTGCCTTGACCCCAGACTAACCGCGATTGTAATATATATAGAAAATACAATGTCACACAATTACTGACTTTTCAGTTTCTCCGTTAGAAAACCTTTCTTCCTGAGAGAACCAGTATACGAAGAATAAAAGGTAACAATTATCACCACTTTAGATGCGAATGATACAAAACTTCACTGTTTAAACGACGGTGTGCTTAACTACGAAGAAGTAACGCGGGAACTTGAAATCTCGAATGCATTAATTACAACTCTATTTATCGATAACTATATTGATTCTTTGCAGGTCAATTGACATCTGACTGTTAAACTAAAACTTCAAAAACTATCTAGGAGCAACCTCTCCTATTGAAAATTAAGAGAATTTGGCATTGTGATGTAATGAATTTGGTTCTCGGTGGCCAACGTATTAAAACTATGACGATGGAATCACTACTACTCTACTTTTAGTACAATGGGAGGTCGAAATATGCAGATTTTATTAAACTTATTTTCAAAATATTTACAGGGTTTCCCGAATTCAAGGCAGCCGATAAATCGGGCTTTAATGATTACCAATAAATATGATAAGATATGAAAACTATATATCATTGTAAAAGCTTCTTGTGTGTTCATTTTGTTTCATACTGCATATATACAGATTTACAAATTTGATAATTGCTAGAGATAAAAATACAATTATAACCCTCCACAGATTAGGCGAATTTAATACAGAGATTGCAAATAGAAATTAAAATCAAACTAACAACACACCCCAAAATTGCCAAGGAATATCAAGAGGCTGGTTCCACCAGGGTTCAAACTGGACGTGGCCAAATAAGAATTGTGTGGACCTCTCAGATTATACTGCGAACTCCTAGGAATTCCTTCAAACATTTGGCTGCCAAGTGAAATATAAGCAGAACATCAATATATCGGGTGCTGAGGAGCAGCTGAGGTCCCATCCCTACAAGATGATCCACCGTCATAGCATATACAGATTTATAAGGGTATATGGCAGCAATGAAACGGTCTTATCTTGCACGCTGCGTAACTTGATGTTCACTGATGCAAAGAAATATGATATCCAATAGACAGTAAGGTACCAGAATGACTGACTTTAAGGATATCTCGCTCTGGCAAGACGAAATTCGTAAATGGCAGACAAACTACACTGCCAGTTATGGTTTTGGCGGCTGTGAGAACCAGTGGAATGTTGCCCCTCGTTTCTCTGCTGTCGGGTGTTCGAATTAATATCCAACGAGAGATTTCCGACATTCTGTAATATGAAACCTATCAATGGCTGGATGAATACTTCTAATGCACACCTTCCAGCCTTCAACAAAACACGGCACCGTCACATATCTCCACACAGACACAACACTGGTTTCAGAAAAAAACATTCCATCGTTCCTTATCAAGGACGTATATCCATCATGATGATCCGAACTCATCCCGTTGGATTTTTCTGTTTGGTCCAATTCAGAGATGAGGCTCACGTGCAAACCACATGTTTTGCTCGACGCCTTGGAGGCCATACTGCACCAGACATTTTCTTCGTTTCCGTAACAGTAACTGCGTACCGCGGGTAAAGTATTCGCACTTAGACTTAAACCCGTTATTCGAGACAGATGCGCTTATATCAACTAAATGTTGCTGTGTCATAATTGTTTTTCATTCACCACTGCATTACAATGCAAGTAACGGAAATATAGCATTTTTCGCTAGGGCGTTCCGCCGAGGTCCTCTTTGCCGTTTCCTTTAGAGGGTCAATAAATTAAGTACCAGTTGCATAATGTGGTCGACCTAATTAACTAGCCCATTCTCCCAAAATTGGAGCCTTGTGCCTAGAGTACAAAAGAATATTTCGCTTGGACAAAATAAAAAAAAAATGGATGAATGAAATTTAGGGCACCCTGTTTTTATATTCTAGCTGGTAGCATAACTATTGTAGTAACATATATGTTCTCGAAGTATTAGCTACAATGAAATCACCTACCTCGGCATTGTTAGACTTGTTTTTTCTGAAAAATTCAAAAGTTTTCAAATGCTAAAATATATCAGGCAATTTCTGTGCACACATACGCAGTAATGAGGTATTAATTCTATCATACAAGGAATGTTATAAAATTTATGATTAATATACTTTTTAGTTAATTTATTATTCATTGAAAATTTTAGCTGTATGAACGTGTCTTATCATATAAATCTTGTTTCGGGTATCAGGTACAGAGTTAATGAAATATAGAGAACGTTCTGCCGTAACGTTTTGGTTGCATTTAAAATCAGATACATGCAACATCGAATTAGAAAGTAACTTACTTGACATTTCTTCATTTTTTTAAACAAATGTTGACAATCACGATGCATGTCTGGAAGATAACACTCGTCGAAAACTTCGGCAGAACTGTAAATGGAAGTTAACGTGGAAATTATTCAGCGGCTATTGTAGTACATGTAATGTTGCTTATATATATATGTATATATATATATAT
>NC_068998.1:49990118-49992223 GCF_001194135.2 Octopus bimaculoides
TATATATATATGGATAGATAGATACATAGATAGATAGATAGATAGATAGATAGATAGATAGACATACATATACACAAACGCACAAAATATGGGGGTTTAGTTCACCGGTGGACTGTGAACTTTATTTTCCTGTCTATATTCTTCTAGCTAATTTTACTCTTTGTCCTTCTATTTTATTTCTAATAAACTGTAAATGTCCCTGCCTAGAACTTTCGTGCATACTTTGTCTCTGATGACAGAAAACCCAGTGTGCGGACAATTTAGCCTATCATATGGGATATACCAGAAACAGCTGTAAAATTTCAAATTCACCTTACCCTATTGGAATTATGGTAACCGGCGTCAGATACACGCCTAGCCTTTGTTTCTCTTATCCTTTATCCTCTATAGTAATGTATCCCTAATAATACGGAAGCTTAATACGGATCCCTATTTCCAGAATCAGCTGTGCACTTGGAACCTAGATGAGGACTAAATATAGCACGTAATTAGCGTAACTTTTCGTTTAGATGACCACTGACTAAATCCCTCGTATTCTTCTCTCTCTCTCTCTCTCACTCTCTCTCTCTCTTTCTCTCTCTCTCTCTCTCTCTCTCTCCCCCTATATATATATATATATATATATATACATATATATATATATATATATTTCCCGTAAAAATGTTTCTCGTAAAAAATGTAAGATATATATATATATCTTAAATTTTTTAGGGGAAACATTTTGAATATGCAAATAATTATACTATTCCATTACCCTTCTACAGTCTAATAATGCTTAACGGTGAACCAATCTTTTGGGGTTCCATCAAGCTGTATCGATAGAATAAAGGGTAGATGTAGTAATAATATCAAAATTCGGGATGGAACTTTTAGACATTTAAGGCATCATTATGCGTGTTTCCACAAAACACATGTGTCTTCAGATCACAAATTCCAGAAAGGTTTCTGAAATTTGGAAGAAAAATATATTTCAAAACTGAATAGCATCAACTCCCTTAGTATACTCTAGATTCAAACACAAATAAATAAACCAACCAACCAATGTGTAGAATGCTCTAAACCACACCACTATACTGCAAGAAACATGTAAAAGGTCACTCTGAGAATGTGTCATTGTTCAATTGAGACACTAATCTCCACCAGTTGATCGATTTAGTGGCTGTACTAGATCACCAGTTTACTTCAGACTTCATTACAGATAGACATGACTTAAATAAGATTTGGACAAAGGAATGTAAACATACTTGATATCTGAACACTGAATAGTAATATAAGTGAAACGTCACATCACCCACCTCCATCCCAAAGTAACTACCATACTTTGTTGTACAACCATCACGTCTCTCTCCTCTCAACAAAATACACACAGGAACACCCATGTAACTCACTCAAACATCGCGCTGGACAAAAAGCGTTGAAATATTTCTGTGTGTAAACAATCCACCGGTTCTTCATTTTGATGGAAAGCTTAATGTTGGTGGAAAAGGCTTGAACTCCGACTTTCGTCAAACGATGAAACACAGTCTTTCGAGACACTTTCATTCCATAATGACTGAAACAATCTATTAATGACAGCCTTAGGATCACACGGTTTTACCAAACACCTGTTTTTCCGTGGTTTTCCCAGTTTTTCTAATGACACAAACGACCTTGTTTCATCACTGCGGTATATATGCACATACATTCTGATTCCATGATGAATTTCAAATTACAAGATACAATTTTAAGAGAAGCGGTGGCACAGCAGTAACATCGCTGGTAACTATCGTACATTTTCAAAAATTGATCTAGTATATTATTTCAACCATTTATTTATTTCATACCTACTGGCAGACCGGGTCTGAATTTGTATGAATTCGATAAGTCTCGGGACAACCAATTTTCGCTAACTTATCACAATTTTGTTTCAAGTCGAAAGTTGATACAGCTAGGATGAGAAAAAATACGTTTTTCAATCATGCAGTTACGTAGATCTTTATTGTAAATTAGCGATTTAAATAGAATCGGTTTCAGACATTCTCTTCAATTTACATTCATATACATATGTGCGTTTGTTTGTGTGTGTGTATATGTGTGTGTGTTTGTGTGTGTGCGTGTATATATAT
>NC_068998.1:49992341-49993365 GCF_001194135.2 Octopus bimaculoides
TATATATATATATATATGTAACAGGATATCATGTAGTAAGGCAGTACGACCGTTTCAAGCAGCTCCGTGAATTGAACAATGCAATCATTACGTAACTTTAAATACAATTCTATCTTGAGCTGCACAAAATGTAGAACTTTTTAACAAGCAGAACACATTAAATGGAGCCGCTTGAAACAGTCG
Source organism: Octopus bimaculoides (assembly GCF_001194135.2). Classification (NCBI taxonomy): domain Eukaryota; kingdom Metazoa; phylum Mollusca; class Cephalopoda; order Octopoda; family Octopodidae; genus Octopus; species Octopus bimaculoides. The sequence goes on from NC_068998.1 coordinate 49,992,525, forward strand.
TGCTCCATTACTACTTGATATCCTGTTGCTTAATTTGATTTTATTCACCTTCATTGGAGCTGTGTGGATAATACCGGACTGGCTTGGTGCTTCAACTACACGTGTGCTTCTGAAAACCTCATATATTAATTAACCTGCTCAGCGTATCGAGAACACTATATTGGTCAAACTGAAAACATTTTACGACCGCGTAAGACGGCACATAGATCCCAAATTAAAATACGAGAATACAGTAAATAGGGTTAAGCAAGCACATCAATATTTGCTCCATTAACAAGCCAACAGTAGCCTGTATAAATTCAGGGACAAATCAACCTGTAATCAGCACATTAGTAAAGAAGCATATCTATAAGCGATCCCGCTATTCGGTAAATATGTATTCACTAGCAACCGCGGCTCTTCTTACAGCTGAATCCTTTTAACAAATTTCATCCATGCAATAACACATGCCTTCAGTTGACGCCCTTCGATTGAACCAAATATAGTTTGCCGTAAACAGGTATGGTGACATTTTCACCATTCTTCTTCCAAATGACGGTATCTTTTAGAGGGGACACTGATTTTATGTAGCTAGTAGCTATTGTTCTTCTCCAATACTTCCATTGTATGTAATATCCAATTTCCAAAGCAAAGTTTCTAGAGGCGCAGGAAGATATTATTTTTATCTTGTGGAGAAAGATGTCGAAATGACATTGTGCGGTGAGTGCAGGTTGTGGTTCTAATTGAAGTCGCGAATCATACATGCATACATACACTCATATATTTGCATGCATCTATATATATACATACATACACACACACACACACACGCTTATATATATATATATATATATATATATAT
>NC_068998.1:49993375-49997274 GCF_001194135.2 Octopus bimaculoides
GGTGAGTGCAGGTTGTGGTTCTAATTGAAGTCGCGAATCATACATGCATACATACACTCATATATTTGCATGCATCTATATATATACATACATATGCCCAGACGAGGCTGGCCAATTTGGAGTATTAACGAGTATAACCAGCCGAAATTGCAAAGATAATTTGGATCTCGACTGATGAAATAACACAAATCCGAATGGCCTGTCCTGGTTTTCTTTGTATCGTCTGTCTGGATGGTTTATTGACAATTTTTTGTACCATCTAACTGTCTGGATGTTTTGCGTTCTTGTCCCATTTTTTTTATTTCATATATATATATATATATATATATATATATATATATATATATATATATATATATATATATATATCTTGAATTATTGGTTAATTGATAAGAAGATAATATATATGTCTCTAGATTTGTATTTTGGGTGAGTGGAACACAGAGGTATATACTAGTTGATATTGTTATATCAACTAGTAAGCGAATAACTCTGATTCTTACCGTTTAAGAGAACAAATATAAACGCAGAAATTTTCATTGTTATTTTGTCTCTTCACCACCGGTTATTTTTGATAACGCAGTCTTCAGGTCGGTTTATTTTATAAGAAAATATAATGTAACATCTGTTGCGCTCCGGATATGCATGGCAATGTGTATTCCTCAAGCTGAAATATTATTTCTGCACGTCAGCTGTTTAGAATGTATAAGGATAAAAAGAATCGCCTTTATTGAGTTTCTTTTCTAAAATAGGTGATATTAAATAGAATGTTAATGCTTGGCTTGCATTAATTTCGTAATAAATCACCTCCAGTGCAAACTCAGACACGGAGACATACACACAACAGATATTCTTTCTCCATTTCATTTCTCCACAATTTCTCTCTCTATGTTTGTGATTTTGCACCAATTATGCAATTTGTACTGTTTCTTGAGTATATTTAATGCCTAATCGAGATTGAATCCGCTATCGTCGCAACTGAATGCGGCACGATCAGAACATCTATTGTCATCTTCGCTTTTGTTCAATGTCTAATTTATTGCTTTCTATTTTCACAAACATATGACAGTAGTGTATGGCGTTTTATTATCTGTAATGTTTGTCCTATGTGTACCGCTATTAGTCCTTTTGATTTTGTACGGTTCCTCCAACATACTCACTCGCAATGATATTGCTAGGTGGGTTGGTTTAAATCTCGACTGCCTACATATCATTAAAATATGTTTACATATGATTTTCTTTTTATTTTGCATATAAACATGTATTAGAAATCATTAGCAAGGAAAACAAATTCTCCTCAAAGAGGTGTTGTGAACACAACAATTGTTCTTTATATAAATATATTAATATTATCTTGGTTGAAAAAACTTCGATAATGTAAATATGTTAATAGTTACCAGGGTAGCAAAAATCACACAAAAACTGAGATATCATTCCCGGCTAATGGGTAGAAATTCCATGTTAAAATGATGTATCTTGAGTAGATATGAAGACTAATAATAAATGAGGCAAAACGCGTATACTCAATAAGTTCCTTTAATCCCTACATATGTTTCAAAATTTATGTCCACTCTACTCCAAAGAAGTGAGAGGTGCTGGAATATGCACATAAATTTATCGTCAAGGAACCATCTTACAAAAGCAAGACATGCGCTAAATGCTAAGGTTGCGTACGAGTAATAACACTATCTACACACATGCACTATCTACACACATGCACTATCTACACACATGCACTATCTACACACATGCGCGCACACAAACACACACACATATATATTGAATTATTGGTTAATCGATAGACAAATATATAGATTTACGCAGATGAATTTTGATAAATAGAGATTTATATAAGCTTTCATTTTCGCTGAGTGGAAAACAGAAATATATTGAACGCTTTTGACATATAAAGCAGTAAGACAGAAATTGTGATCTTTACTAATTAAGAGAACAAAAATAAACGCAGAAATCTTTTTTTGTGATTTTGTCTCTTCATCACCGGTGTATTTTGATGCATAAATCCCAAGATGGTTTATTTTTATATGAAATAAAATTCACCATCTGTTGCACCCCTTATATTCATTGACATTCATTACTATGAACGCTCTAAATGTGTGTTTAAATGTTAGAATATTGTTTTGGCACGTCAATTATTTGGAATTTATAAGTATTAGGAGAAACGTTTATTTTCCTTTTATAGGGCTTTACTGCTAAAATATTTATGAGATTAAATAAAATGATGTTGCCCAGATGGTATTAACTTCATAATAAAACAAGCCCCATGCAAAAAGGGACACGATGACTTTCGCACAATATATATTCTTTCTTCATTTTATTCTTCTACAATTTCTTATTTTAGGTTTGTGAGCTTACGCCAATTATGCAATTAGTAACGTTACTTGAGTACTTGTAATGCTTAAAGGAAATCGATGACGTGATCAGACTTTTTTATACAATACTTTACAGAGAAATTAATGTGTTGGATCGCATAATCTAGACTTTGTGGGTTATTTATTTTTTCATGCACTTACATCTATTCCATATATATTTCACCAAACCTCCATAGGAATCTGAAAATCTGGTTAGTTTGTTGCAGTATATTTAAATATGCACATATTAAAGACAATGATCTTTTCTACAATAGAATGAAATTTAGTTGTGTAGATTGACCCCATGGTCTCACTGGTACTTAATTCATCATTTCCGAAAAGATGAAAGGTAAAGTTGACTTCGGTGGATTCTGAACACAGAACGTAGTGACAGGCAAACTAATCCTAAGCATTTCGTCCACCGAGCTAACGATGCTCACCGTTTTAGATTAACTCTAGACACAAGGTCCGAAACGTTTGGAGAGGTGGCCAGTCGATTAGATCGACCCTTGTACGCAATTGCTACTTAATTTATCGATTCTGAAAGGGGGAAAGGCAAAGGCAACCTTGGCGGAATTTGAACTGAGGACGTAGAAAGATAGTCAAAATACCGCTAAACATTTCATCTAATGTAAATCGTGAACATTTGTGAATGTAGTTTCGCTACATATCCATTCGAAACAGAACAAGTATGACATGCAATCAAGTACCAAGTACCAGACCTAGTACCTCTCACACTCCGTTTAGGTGCTCTGTACTTTTATGTTAAGCCGCCAATAAAATTGAGTATGTTCATATACAATGCGAAATATTTTTAAATGACAAAATAATTTTTCATTTATTAAAATGGTCGCTTCTTTTACTCAATTAAGGCCACGCAAACTTTTCATAGCTAATACGTTCACAACATTATTCGTCGTAAGAAGCACATTGGTTTCAATCCAATTTAATCTAATGTTTTACTTTTCTCGTAAAACATCTGAGATATCTTATTCAAATTCAGTTTCTCCTCTAATTCCTGATATTTATCTCACCTACGTTTCTTTATATTGAATACAAGCTCAGAGTACAGACAAAAGGATATACGTCCGACAGGTAGAGTACGGATTATGTGTTAATATTTGTGAGAAAATATCTAAGCTATTATTACCTCAAACATTATGCAAACATTCTCCTATTGAATTTGAAACCATTATTTCCAAAATTGTTATCTGCTGATATAGTTAGAATTATAATTTTTCAGAAAGTATAAAACAGAATAGCATTAGATTTCAGCGTTTAATTCCCCATCATTTTTACACCGCATCTCAAATACATATTAATGTAGAACCAATACAAATTACAGAATAACGGAGGTAAATCGGTATTACATCATTATCTTCCTTTAGATTTGCATTAGTATATTAAAGGAAATTACAGTAAGGAATAGTGTTTCCACGGATCTCTGAAAAGAAAATAATAACAATTACATCAATAAGACTCTATATACACACACACACAAACACACACACATACACACACACACACACA
>NC_068998.1:49997284-49999303 GCF_001194135.2 Octopus bimaculoides
ACACACACACACACACACACATATATATATATATATATATATAACAGGATTTGAAGGTAGTGTTTATCGCAACTGTAATGAGGGTTTTCCAAAGAAATAACGATTCTGCGGTTTTAACCCAAAGAGGGAAAAATTATATTGCTATTTTAATTCATAGTTTAAGTCCTATTGCAATATACAGAATATACTGGATTATGCTGTTACTGACTATTTTTACTAGCAAACTACTCCTTTAGAAAAACTCTGTTCGAGATAGAATCAGTACATGTCGAAGGAGATGACCCTTTATCATAGCCTATGCAGTTTAAAGCCACTAAAATGCTGAGAAGCGGTTAAAATGCAGAGAAGCCTATTAAACTGAATATGAATGTCATTTGTGGTTTGGTCTACTCTAAGAAACACTGGAAGTTCTTCTCTCGTTTCTTTGCTCTCAGGTGTTAGAGTTAATATGCGTTGAGACATTTGGGAGATACTAGAAACTGTACTGCTCCCATGCGTGGATGCACACGTTCAAGGTGCAAGTTGGTGCCTCGAACAGGACTGGACTTGTCACTATCATACAACTGCAGACACAAAACTGGATTCAGAAACAAAAAACTTTCCATCGTTCATGGTCAAGAATGTACGGCTCTTTGAATTTTTATATTTGGTCTATTTTAGAGAGGATGGTGACGAGCACTTTTCACGCTTCACCCGACGTTCTGAAGGCACGAGTGCACAAGAAATTTTCTTCGACTTCGCAACAACAATTGCGTACCGCAATTGAAGCCTTCACGCTTAGAATTAAGGCTGTAATTCGAAACAGATGTGGTCATATTTCATAAATGTGTTCGTGTCATGACTATTTTGATTGACCGTTTCATTTCAATGCAAGATTCACCAAATATAACAATATTTCACTAGGGCACAATGCAAAAATTCAATTGACGGAATTTTAGGAAACTTAAGTATATATTCTGTGTGACAATTGTGGAGGGTCATCTTAGCTATTGCAGTTATATATATTCGTGAAACACCTACCTCGTCATTGTTAGAAGTGTTTTTCTGAAAAATTAAACATTGTCATATGTGAATACGAGACGTGTATAAGCGTTGTATGTGCAAGCATACACAGTAATGAGTAATGAGTAATTACTTCAATTACACGAGGCTTATTATAAAAATATAATTAATATACATTTAATCAATTAATTATTAAAGTGAATGTTTTAGCTGTATAAACAAATCTTATCGTAGGAATCTTATTTCAGATATCGATGAAAAGATTTGATGTAATATAAAGAAAACATTCTGCTCTAAAGTTTTAAATACAGTTGTTCAAAAGTCAAATACATGCAACATAGAAATACAAAGTAACTTACAAAACATTTCCTGACTCCTATAAAGTAATTTCGACATTCGCGATACCTGTCTGGGTGAAAACAATCGTCGAAAACTTTGTGAGCACTGCAAATGGAAGTTAATGTGGAAATTTAGAAAATAAATCATCGGCTATTGAAGTACGTGTGCGTTTGTTTGTGTGCTGAATTTTTACTCCATTTCTTGAACAGCTATTTAATCGTTACCTATGGAGTTATTTAACATAGACGCTTCTTTGAAGGATATACCTGTTCCACCTAATAACGTATATATTAAAGAACTTATCGGGAAGACACATTCATGTATTAACAGGATTCGTTGGAAGGCGTTTTTAATTTTTTTCGCCATGAACGGTTTGTGTTTTTAAACGGAGTGTATTTTTTCTGATGTTATATCTGTTCCTGAATGATGTGTAAAGAAACCTTGATTTAAGCATCTTAATGAATTCTTTATACTGAAAAATATATATTGAAGACGGTAAATATGTTCTTTTGAATTTATACGTTTTTGCGTCGTAACTCCTTTATTATTATTAATATTACCAAAAGGATCGATTCTTGAAGAGTCTGCATATCTTCACTGTCGTTTTTTTCTGCTATTTTGGTGATGATTTTTTAAGTTAGCTTACCACTTATTTTTGTTGGTAGTTAATTTATATAT
>NC_068998.1:49999818-50001060 GCF_001194135.2 Octopus bimaculoides
TTCACAAAAAAAAGAACAGACGAAGACAGGTGGTGAAGAAAACAATAGATGTATTAGTATAACGCTCGGGAATTGAAAAAGTCTTTAACATTTCGAGCCTACGCTCTTTAACAGAAAAGAAAACAGAAAGAAACAAGGAGAGAGAACAATGTGTGTAGTAATCAGCTATAAATTCTGCTCTAAAGATTTAGATATGTCAGGGTCCTGTACTGGCCAACGCTTTACGGGATTATTATCAGCTTCAAACATTCCCATTGCTAATTTAACACTGTGACATGGTTCATTATTCAGCATAAATATTGGCCGATGAGTTCGTTATGATATCACAACAGTAACAACATTCTTCACAATTATGTTTTTCTATATGACCGAATTCACATTACCATGGATCTCAATGAAAGCCCCAGAACCTACTGCAGAATCCCTTCTCCATATCATTAAACCCCAACTCTTACCGTTATTGATTTCTTCACACATTTAGGGAGCAATGTTTCCATTTTCAGACGTCTCACGTATTGTCTATTACTGGAGCCAACCAAATTGAACATATATCCGTCACTGAAGAACACAAACCACCAGTTGTCGTCCGTCCAAAGTATTCGCTCATTGGCAAGAATTTCCTACAACAATCCTGAATCGATCGTTAAGCGAAAGCCTCTGAATTACACGGTCTCACCACGCGCTCGTTTTCTGTGGTGTCCCCCTACATATTCCTCATAACACAAACAAGCTTGTTTCTTCATAATGCTTGAGAGTTCTTGAAACAAAACTATGTGATCAGTTAATGTCTCTAATGAAATCAGAAAGTGCTATCCAGTTTTTCTTCAGTGTGACTTCTCGGATCCTGAGACTTTCAGCAACTTTACGTGGCTTTCTATTATTGTCAGTTCACAACTGTACCCTATTAATCTTTGCACAGATCAGGCAACTAAGTATACAAAGTTCAGAGTGTTGTCAGTTACTTTATTTTGAAATCCGCATCATACGTTCTCTAATTTTCTACATCTTGTTATAATTTATATTTTTTCAAATAAACAGTTTCTCTATTATAAATTATTTAGTTATTAATCACTTCGTAAAAAAGATTATTGTAAATAATGAAACTAATTTAAGGTATTTACAGTAAAAATTACATTCGGAAAAACAGAAGTAGAAATCGAAATAACTTTAAACTTTATTTTCGTTCTCTAATTTGGCCAACTACAGTATATATATACACGTACATTTTGATTCCATTTCGAA
>NC_068998.1:50001334-50002190 GCF_001194135.2 Octopus bimaculoides
CGGACAACTAATTCTCGCTATTACTTCACATTCTGATTTTATATCTGACGCTGATGCACCTGGGTTTTGAAAAGCCCGTTTATAAATCAAAGCATTGAGATAGATATTTCATTTTATTTGATCTGTTTAAATTGAATCAATAGCGGAAAGGACAGCAGATGCCGTCTTACTTTACATATATATGTGTATGTGTGTATACATATATATACAAACAGTGTACTTTAGTAAATTGTTTCACTTTACTTCGCTCTACATAAATACTGAAAAACAGAAATACTTGACGAAGTATATACCAGCTCTCTATATTCGAAGTCCAAATCTCACGTGCCTGGAGAAAGCAGCGTGATACCACTCCAGTATTCATCCGAAGACTAGCCAATGTCGCCGAAATTACAGTAAGCAACTTGACGGAGTTGAGGAAAACTAAAAGACTTCTAATCTCGCAATGGGTACTTGTGTGTGTGTACTTTTTTGTTGAAATATTTGTTAATCGATACACAAAGAAATGGGTTTACAAACAAGAATAATGATAACTGGATACCTTGTTAAATTTGGACTTTCACTGTGTGGAGCACATAATCATATTTGAAGTTATTGTCATATCAATTAGCAAGAGCATAATTGAGACACTTACCAATTAAGAGAAGCAGAATAAACGCAGTAATTTTCATATTGATTTTTCCTTTTTACAGCCGATTCGCTTTGGTAAATCAGTCTTAAATGTGTCATACTTTGTTTTGAAATATAACGCAACAGATGTTGCATCTTGGACGTTTATTTATTATGAACTCTTTAAATATTTATTCTACACGATGAAATATCGTGTTTGCACGTCAGCTATTTAGAATTCATATGT
>NC_068998.1:50003223-50005622 GCF_001194135.2 Octopus bimaculoides
GCCCAGATGGTATTAACTTCATAATAAAACAAGCCCAATGCAAAAAGGGACACGATGACTTTCGCACAATATATATTCTTTCTTCATTTTATTCTTCTACAATTTCTTATTTTAGGTTTGTGAGCTTACGCCAATTATGCAATTAGTAACGTTACTTGAGTACTTGTAATGCTTAAAGGAAATCGATGACGTGATCAGACTTTTTTATACAATACTTTACAGAGAAATTAATGTGTTGGATCGCATAATCTAGACTTTGTGGGTTATTTATTTTTTCATGCACTTACATCTATTCCATATATATTTCACCAAACCTCCATAGGAATCTGACAAATCTGATTAGTTCGTTAGTAGAAAGATAGGCAAAATACCGCTAAGCTTTCATCTAATGTAAATCGTGAATATTTGTGAATGTAGCTTCGCTACATACCCATTCGAAACAGAACGAGAATGACGTGTAATCAAGTACAAATTACCAAACCTAGTACCTCTCACACTCCGTTTAGGTGCTCTGTATCTTTATGTTAAGCGATCAATAAAATTGGATGTGTTCATATACAATGCGAAATATTCTTAAATGACAAAAGTATTTTTCATTTATTAAAATGGTTGCTTCTTTTACTCACTAAAATCCACATCAGCTTTTTGTAGCTAATAATCTTTCACGAGGTTTAATCACAAGTTTCATATCATAGAGATCTTTCATTTGAATACAACTATAGTATAGGTTTTCTATTTGATATGTGTGATATTTGGATTCTGAGTGAATTTTGGGAGTTACGTATGTTTTCTCCGTCACTTAAAGCCACGCAATCTTTTCATAGGTAATACGTTCACAACATTATTCGTCGTAAGGAGCACATTCGTTTCAATCCAACTTAATCGATACTTTTCTCGTAAAGCACCTGAGATATTTTATTCAAATTCAATTTCTCCTCTACTTCCTGCTATTTATCTCACCTATGTTTCTTTATATTGAATACATGCTCAGACTACAGACATAAGGATATATTTCCAACAGGTAGAGGATGGAGTATGTGTTAATATTTGTGAGAAAATATCTAAGCTATTATTACCTCAAAAATTATACAAACATTCTACTATTGAATGTGAAACTATTATTTCCAAAATTGTTATCTGCTGATATACTTAGAGTTATAATTTTTCAGAAAGTATAAAACAGAATAGCATTAGATTTCAGCGTTTAATTCCCCATCATTTTTACACCGCATCTCAAATACATATTAATGTAGCACCAATACAAATTACAGAATAACGGAGGTAAATCGGTATTACATCATTATCTTCCTTTAGATTTGCATTAGTATATTAAAGGAAATTACAGTAAGGAATAGTGTTTCCACGGAACTCTGAAAAGAATATAATAAAAATTATATCAACAAGACTATATATACACACATATATTTATATTGAGTGTAACAGGATTTGAAGGTGGTGTTTATCGCAACTGTAATGAGAGTTTTCTCAAAGAAATAACGATTCTGCGGTTTTAACCCAAAGAGGGAAAAACTATATTACTATTTTAACCCAAATGTTTATTATAGTTTAACCTCTATTGTAATATACAGAATATAGTGTATTACGCTGTTACTGACTATTTTTACTAGCAACCAAAAGGCTGTAATTCGAAACAGATGCGGTCATATTGCATAAATGTGTTTGTATCATGGCTATTTTGATTGACCATTTCATTGCAATGCAAGAACGACGAAATATAACAATATTTCACTAGGGCACAATGCAAAAATTCAATTGAAGGAATTTTAGGAAACTTAAGTATATATTCTGTGTGACAATTGTGGATGGTCATCTTAGCCATTGCAGTAAAATATACTCGTGAATCACCTACCTTGTCATTGTTAGAAGTGTTTTTCTGAAAAATTAAACATTGTCATATGTGAATACGAGACGTGTATAAGCGTTGTATGTGCAAGCATACACAGTAATGAGTAATGAGTAATTACTTCAATCACACAAAGCTTATTATAAAAATATAATAAATATACATTTAATCAATTAATTATTAAAGTGAATGTTTTAGTTGTATAAACAAATCTTATCGTGGGAATCTTATTTCAGATATTGATGAAAAGATTTGATGTAATATAAAGAAACAATTCTGCTCTAATGTTTTAAATACAGTTGTTCAGATATCAAATACATGCAACATAGAAATAAGAAGTAACTTACAAAACATTTCCTGACTTCGCTAAAGTAATTTCGACATTCAGGAAACATGTCTGGATGAAAACACTCGTTAAAAACTTTGTGAGCACTGCAGATGGATGTTTTTGTGGAAATTTAGAAAATAAATTATAGGCTATTTAATTACGTGTGCGTTTGTTTGTATATATATATATATGTGTGTGTGTGTGTGT
>NC_068998.1:50007150-50009508 GCF_001194135.2 Octopus bimaculoides
TATATATATATATATATATATATGTTTATATAGATATGTACTTATATGCATATATATCTACATATAGATATATAAGTATTTATATATATGTATGTGCATATGTATATATATATATATGTGTGTGTGTGTGTGTGTGTACTTTTTTGTTGAAATATTGGTCCATCGTAACACAAAGAAATAGGTTTACAAACAAGAATAATGATAACTGGATACCTTGTTAAATTTGGATTTTCAATGAGTGGAGCACAAATATATGTTTGAAGTTATTGTCATATCAATTAGCAAGAGAATAATTGAGACACTTACCAATTAAGAGAAGCAGAATAAACGCAGTAATTTTCATATTGATTTTTCCTTTTTACAGCCGATTCGTTTTGGTACATCAGTCTTAAATGTGTCTTACTTTGTTTTGAAATATAACGCATCAGATGTTGCATCTTGGACGTTTATTTATTATGAACTCTTTAAATATTTATTCTACACGATGAAATATCGTGTTTGCACGTCAGCTATTTAGAATTCATATGTATAAGAAGAAACGCTTCTATAGATTTTGTCTTTTAACATATGTATTAAATAAAACGTTAATGCCCAGCTTGTACCTCCAATGCAAAGGCATACACGAGGTCATACGCACAATACACATTGTTTCATATTATCCATCTTTTTTAGGTTAGGTTCGTGGCCCTGCACGACTTATGCAATTGGTTCTGTTTCTGGATTACCGTTAATGATTAATGACTAAGGAAGATTGATACCTCTCTCAACGAAACCGTATATGGCATGATCGGGCATTCTTTTAGGATATATTACTGATAAATTGATGTTTATTGAATCTATACTCTGAATTTTAGGTTTCTTCGGTTTTTAATACACACACAACTGCTACATATCTGTTTGAAAGGAATCTTTGAGAGGAATGTGACAAAGCCAGTTAGGCTGTTGAAGTGTGTTGAAGTATGTTGAAGTACACACACACACACACACACACACACACACACACACACACACACACACACACACACACACACACACACGCACACACAGACACGCACGTATTTATATGCATATTGGACGTCTATGGAACGATATATCGAACACTTGGTTTAAACGTGCCGATGTTGCACGCTCGCAGCAAAAATCCGCACGTAAGAACATCATTTTTGGCCAGAGTCGGAGAACCTATGCCGGACAGGTACACGGCGCTTACTCTGTAATCGTAGTTGATACCTGTACTAAGTGGCCGGAGGTTTGCAAGTGCGATAAACCAACCACTAACACACCTGTAAATTTCTTATATGAATTCTTTGCGTAATGCACTGACCCTCAAACGCTTGTTTCCGACGACGGAAGGTAGTTCTCTGGGTATGATTTTAAGAACGTCTGTAAAAGGTGGGGGATATGGTCTGAGAAAGATTGTAGTTCCGCCTTGTTGATGAATTTGCTCTGTTAGGGGCAAATATTGCAGATGTTATTGGTATTGTCTATGATGCGGTGGTACTTAATATTGGTGTATTTTTTTCTGTTTAATTGAACTTCTTCCATTGTTATTGTTGTCCGGGCTTTCGACATTGCAACTGTAAATGCGGAAGTAAATTTTTAGATGTGAGCGTGTGGGAGGGTGAATTCGCGTGTGAATATCTGTGTGAATGATTAATCATGTGCCATTAATATTTAGGTCTTGTAATTGCTGTAAAAACCATCATTAGAAAAAGTTATTTGAAATTGATACACTTGTAATAGATGGTGGATATCCAGCAGCAAAATTAATGATTAATCTTGCATCATTTAACAACTAGTGAATTGTTCAATCGATGAACCATTATATATTCTTTCTTCACATTGTGTGAACTATCAACGACTATGTCTACTTCATTACTTCTTCTCTTCATTTGTTGACCGTGTACACATCCTATCCTCTGGAAACACATTCCATTTAAATACATGGGTAACATACGCCTGCTCGTGCTTGTGTATATCTTCGGGTTAACTTAGCAATCTGGTTGTTTCAGTTTGAATGTTCGCATGTGTAATATGTGGAAACAGTTTTTAATCTTCTCACTGGAATTTGTGTTTACTTTTGTATTTCGTATGTGTGTGTGTGTGTGATACTTTGTCGTGTCTTTTATTTCTGACATTACTGCTCTTTGTGATTTATCATGTCTCTCATCAACGAGCGTCTAATAATAATCCGCCGCATTAACAGTAGCGATGTTGATGTTCCTGTTCTAATCTCACATATTAATTGAAAGCTTGAGTGAAATACATCATATTGACACACGTGCCTTATTTGTTTTTTGATTTTGATTCTGTCTGTATATTGCATGCTTATATATATATATATATATATATATATAT
>NC_068998.1:50009917-50013252 GCF_001194135.2 Octopus bimaculoides
ATATATATATATATATATATATATACATTTCAGTATTTTCTAACGAGCGGCTGTGCAGTTCTCCAGTTGTATAGTACCAATGAAGGTATTCTTTTAAAGCATATCGAGTTTCTTTCATTATTTATCCTATACTTCGAGCCGATTCCACGAAATATCTTATTTCAGGGTTTCTTTATTGTCATGCCATGTAAAATCTTTGGTACACTTTCTCTCTCATTTCATCCTTTATGTGTATGTTTCTTTTCCAGTTTATGTTTCTAACGACGCATACACATCAACATTGACAAGAGTGGAATTTTGTTAGAAAAACAGGTAGACAATACATTTTATTAAATTATGTCTTTCTCGGTATAAATTTGAGATGTGTAACGAATTACGCAAACGGCTGAAAAGATACAAACGGTGAAAACTTACAATTTTACAAATACGCAGAAGTGAAGTTTCTTCTGTTAGCAACTTTAATAAATGCCACCAATTGAATAAGTTTATATCTTCAAAACTACTACATTCACACAATTATACATATATTTGTATTTTTATATACATACACGTTCATATATATATATATATATATACACAGTCCTTCAACACACACACACATACACACATATATATATATATACACATTCGCGCACACACATACAGTCGCGGCCACATTAAAAGTATTACAATTGGCATAAAAACGCGTTTATCTACCAATAATATTATCACTAACAATATATGAACATTTTCTTGCTTGTGTTTTAACGATTCGATTATTTTGAAAAGTGTCACGTGTAGATATCGATTATTCAAAATTTCAGAACGTGTGAAACTTATATGAAAGAATAATACTCATTTGTTAATATTTTCCCATTACAACACGTTTTAAATATTTAAGCTTGTTCTACAATTGTGAATTACAGAATAACGCATGCATATCATTGTTTCAGCACTGCATTTACTTTTGCATTAATAATTGAACCACGAGTGAATGAAGGAATACTGCTTGTAAGGAGATCTGGAATGAGAATTGAAAAAAAGGATATATATATATATACATGAATAAATCTTGAATCCACGTATATTCAAATTAGTTTGACGTGAATTATACAAGAAACTTTTTGATTATATTCCTCCTTTCATTACCAAATGTGAGATTTAAAAGATCTGTGACGTACTTGCTGATGTTGATTCGGTTTAAAAGCTAGAAAAATTAAGGCTGTACCAGGGTGTCACAGACTAGTGACTTCAATGCGGTGCACTTTTCAGAAGAGACACCGGGTTCAAACTTTCAGTAGGAGATGACTAACTTATTTCTTGCTGTTTCTCTCAGGCGAGGTGTGTTGGTTATGAGGCGAGGCAATCGGTGTTATGTTATAGCTGTTCAATATACAGGACAAATACAAATATTCTTTTCTACTTTAGGCACAAGGCCCGATATTTTTTTGTGGGGGGAGCGGGCCTGCCGATTTGATCGACCTCTGTACGCAATTGATACTTAATTTATCAACCACGAAATGATGAAAGGCAAAATCGACCTCGGCGGGATTTGCACTCAGAACGCAAAGGTCCAATACAAATATTACAATAACTTCCTTCACCTTAACGTAACTCTTCAAGTCTTATCGGAAGGTGTATCACCTTCATTATTAATTTCCCCTTGACAAAATGTTGCGAAACGTACTATGAATTTAACGTCTGCATATTAATGAGATTTCGAATTCCTTATTTTAGAGGTATCTTAGTTATTTATATAATAATATCAAAATAATTATGTAATTAGTAATAAGTGTATTGATATTGTAATATTCCCGTAGTCTTTAACTCGTAAAGATCCCATGTTATTGGACCGCTATGTAATAATAAATTTTTTTAAATGTTTGAATCCGTGTTGCTATGATGTTATTTTAATAATGTCAAAAGCATTCTGTATTTATATTTATAATAATATTCCTGAAGAAAGTACTGAAGTGAAATGGAATTCGGTCATAGATATTACACTATAAAGAGGTTGCTGGAGGAATTGTTAGAATGAAATCACTTACCTTAACGCTGGAAGGCTTGCCTAGGTTCTAAAAAGAAATAACATATATCTTGAAAAATAAAGAATTTTACAAACCTGAACTTAATCTATCTACCCCCCCCCCACATACACATATATATATATATATATTTATGTATGTATTTATATGTATTTATGTATATTCTAAGGAGGTGGATATAAAGTTTATGATGCTAGATCTCTTAAGAGAAAAATGCAACTATATTAGGTCTTATACTACCTGTAATTCTAGCTCCAGCAATATTGTAGATTCAATAGGAATGCATGAAAACATATGCGGCGCTGCTTTTTTGAAAACTATACCTGGAAAATCGATTCTCAGGAATGGCACTAATACTAGAGAGTTATGTTTGCTAAAATTTAATTTTTCGTTTAATTTTGAATAGTCTCTTTCTCTTTACAGACAATTAGTTAGGAGGGAGTTCATAAAATGTATTTAATGAATTAACGAACTTCATTGAATTTCCTAGTGATACATGAGCTTTATAAAAATGGAAGCCTTCTGGCGGCGTTTCGAAATATACACTACACCAGTCACAACCACAAATAACGAAGCGTTTTGTAGTGACGCCTGGAGCTTTAATTGAAGCCTTTTGTTCGACTTAAAAATTAAGTGTAGTAAATTATCTTGTTTCCGTGTTAAATAAAGCTCACATATATACTTCACAGCAGTTATTGTCTGTTCACGAATTTTCATTCACATCTAGATGTATCGATTCGACTCATGATGATAGAAAACATTCTGAAGTGTTTTCTGCTATCAACGTCAGCAGTATTATCTAAAACTTGTATGTATGGTATATTGTTTCTGTATTGAAAAGTTAATAGCGATGCAAAAGGATGTCAGTGCTGTCAGGATTAATTAAATAGTACAGACTGTTTATTTTTCCTACGCATACCTCGCAAACAAATTTAAAATATATCACGAGGATAAAAGTTAAAAGTGATCATTGGTCAAAATTCAAAGATATTTCAAGGCGAATTCTAAGTCTGAACGGCAAAATACTTCGAGAAATTCTATCAATTTTGTAATGACAAGATAACTTACGACGCATCTATGATGGCCTTCAAACACTCTATAGCAATAAGGTGTGACGTAATAATAAAAGCATTCCAGAAAACTTTTGTAACCGCTGGAAAAGAAAGTTAATGAGGAAATTCATTTGCAAGTTAGCCACCGAAATATACAGAACACGGATACGCGCACAAAATGCACACGCAGATAAATACATGAATATACGTGCATATATATATATATATATATATATATATATATATATATATATATATA
>NC_068998.1:50013313-50015974 GCF_001194135.2 Octopus bimaculoides
TGTATTTAAGGTCGCTGGAAGCCACTTCATGCGTCCACCGGTAGAGTAGAGTCGTTCTACCATGTGGTGCGTCTTTGTTTTACAGTCTCGCCCCTGTTCGGCGATTTTGAGATGGCTAAAGGAAAGAAAAGCTTGCTTCCGTGACCATATTTCGAAGGTCATCACTGGTGACGAAAGGTGATGCTAAGGAATTCACAGTTGATGAAGAGGTGAAGAAAAAAGTAGATGGGGCGTTAAAGCGTATAATTTCCTACGAGTTCCACCAATGCTTCGATTTGTGGAAAACACTATTTTATATTGAGAATATGTTGTCTATTGACTTTTTATACATGCTAGGCCACTAGTAGTGAAATTTCCACCCCCCCAAAAAAAACAAAAAAAATCACTACCATCTATATATTTTACGTATATATATGTATATCTATAAATTAGATTATGTAAAGGCTTTCAGTTGAGCCATACCTTTCTTAAGTTAGCTGCATTGCTTCAGCTTTCGCATGATATATTGTGGTACAGCTGTGGTTGCGTAATGGAAGTCTGACCTCAATTTTATGTCTTGTGTTACAGTCTTTCCCTTCTCGACAGTCCAGATCTCATCTCTACATCTATTGCGTCTACTGGAAACTCATTGACGAGATCGACGATTGGCAACATTCGAAGAAGCATCGGAAGCTGCGCAAATAAGCAAAAACAGTCTTCACCGATGGATCAAGCTATTTGTGGCCCGTTAGAAGAGGTGCATTGAAAAGCAAGAAAATTATGCCGATAAATACCATTCGATTCTTTGTAATAAATTATAGAAACAAGATTTTATTTAGAAGTTGATAAATTTAGTTGTTATATTAATACTAGTATTTATATGGAACATACTTGCAGTTGCCACTCTTTCTTTTATAGGCATCAAACTCTTTGGGGCACACGGTTTCTGCTACGCCTTCGCATGCTGTGTCCCAGCCACCGGTTACAACACCTAAAACGTGAAAAATTCCTACTTTATTCTTAAATGCTTCACAATAGGGAAATATTACATTGTTAAATACAACTCTGACGAAATAATATGAAGATGATTTACTGCTATTTCCAGTAAATATTAGTACATTGTTGTACCACTATCCTACGTTTATATATATCTGTGTGTGTGTGTGTGTGTGCGTGTGTGTGTGTGCGTGTGTATGTGTGTGTGTGTATTTTTGCGCATAATGAAGATGTGAGGAATGGGCAGATAAACTATTAACATATGTATATCAGAATAGATTTCTAGATAAATTAATAGATAACCAATTAGGTAATGTAATTATCAAAATATCTACTTACCAAATATAAGAAGCAAAATATATATGAAGAATGCTATCAAGGTTTTGTCGCCCCTCATATTCCACGTCTGATCATGTATATGTGAATACGTCACATACAACATAATTTATATTATGTACTACACATTGATGTAACACCTGCATTTCCTAGAAGAACACTATGTATAAATTTCATTTATGTTATTTTCCCTGCTTTTGTTTTAATTATTTGACAATTCATATTTTTATGTCTGACAAGTTTTATGTGTATGGAATGATATATTTCAATCACCGTGTATAAATTTTTGCAAGGCCTGCGACAATTTCATACTCTCTAAATGCACAAAGCATAGAACTTTGGTAGATGTACCTATTCAAAGGAACGATTTAGTAATATGACAGTATATTATAGTTGAGATACACGAAATTTCAAAAATACATTCAATTTCATGTAATTCAATAAACAGATACGACCAAACCGACGTTACTTAGTACACATTATTTATGATAATAATAATAATAATGATAATAATAATAATAATGATAATAATAATAATAATAATAATAATAATAATAATAATAATAATAATAATAATAATAATAATAATAATAAATAAATAAATAAACAGAGGGGTTTATCATAGCAGCCCAAGATCAATATCAGAAACAGAGGGGTTTATCATAGCCGCCCAAGATCAATGCCTACCTATACAGAACTACCAGGCCAACATGTTAAAGAACGGCAGCTCCCCATTATGTCGTATATGCCAACAACAAAATGAGACCATCGATCATGTTGTCTCCATGTGCAGTTTGCTTGCGCCTACAGAGTATCTCAACAGGCATGATAGAGCTGCACAATACATTCACTGGGTAATTTGCAAAAACCTGGACTTGCCCCATAATAAAAACTGGTGGGAACACAAACCACCCTCAGTACTTGAAACTGATCACATCGCACTCCTCTGAAACTTCACCATTCAAACTGACAGGAAGATAAATGCAAATAGGCCAGACATCATACTGAAAGACTTCAGACAAAAATCATGCCTCCTCATTGATATGACTATCCCAATCGATATAAACGTATCGGTCAAGACCTACCAAAAACTGAGCAAATATAAAGATCTTGAAATAGAAATTAGCAGAATGTGGAATCTGAAGACGAAATCAATACCTATTGCCATAGGTGCCCTGGGAATGACAGCGAAACGGGCTGATTACTACTTAGCTCAGATACCAGCAAACCCCAAAATGGCTGAAGTTCAAAAGATAGTGCTCATGGGAACTGCCCATATCCTACATAAAATACTGTCTATATGATCTCAAATTTTAAAACAAACACACAAGTTTCTTATGGTTTCTTAAA
>NC_068998.1:50016933-50023053 GCF_001194135.2 Octopus bimaculoides
ATATATATATATATATATATATACCTACGTAGCTATCTCACTCTGTCAGTCTGCTTCTCACTTCATATAAATATATTTGTGTGTGTGTATGTGTGCGTGTATTTATGGTCGAATGGAGAATCAAATAAAATACGTGTAAATGAACACAGATACCAGGTTTATGCATATATAAACTAAATTTGAGATAATATGATTGATAATATTATCTAATTATAGATCTATCCTCTTACTAAATGTTGGAAGCAAAAACAAAATGTTGAATTTTCCGTCATCTTTTCTCATATTCCACAACCTATATTACAGATGTCGCCTACACAAATATCTTTCTTGCACACTTCTAAATAATGTAACACATGTTTTGCCTAACTTCACACTATGTGTTATCTTAATTTATTTGTCTTTTTAATGTCACTGTTGTTGATATCTTATATCTTATATGGTACATCCGACATTTTAAATATATGTATAAATTGATCTATGTGAATTGCAAAAAAGATATATTTCATATTTCATATAATCTATCATGAAATTCGTGTGATAAGCACTGCAACGATTACATGGCCGTTAAAGGCATAAAGGAGAGAATAATCTCTGCGGTTTCTGTTGGGAGAGCAACCGATTACATTTTTTTTCTTTCCAGTAGAGCGATTAGAATTGTTTTCTATAGATGATTGGTTCGTGTGGTCTGTTATCCCCATTGAAGGAATGGTGATGAAGAGACATGTTAAATATGAAACTGAAATATGACGTATTATTTTTAATGTAACTCGGAAACGATTACTATTTCTACTACGATAGTACTGTTTGTAAACTATATTGTAGTTGATAGGACATCTGATAAGTACTTCTAAAATCTGTTCATAGATTGTCATATGTGAAAGATGAATTTGTAATTGAGACAATATGTGCCAATCTATAAAATAATGAATAGTAAAGCTAAAATATTAAGTAAATATATTCATGTAAGCGCATTTCAAAGTAATATAAGGAAACATAAATATTCTGATTGATATTAAAATCTTTATTTTCAATTATTAGTCACCATTTGGTATTGAAAGTTAAAATTATGGGAAACTTGCAAAACAAATATATACGTTTAAGTTTCAGATGCTTAATAATTCCAGGTATTGATATATTTCAAACGTTCAAGACCGAACCATCAAAAATACTAAGTTAATAACGCATGCACATTATCATTGCAACCATGTATCTATATTCATTAATGAAACCACACATGCAGAAAGAACAACCGGTATGTAAAAGGTCACCTGTAAAATGAATAGGAAAAAATGTTAAACATAAACATTGAAAGTAGTGTCATGTGAATTACAGAAGTATGTCGATGTGTATATATTTCTATTTATCAACATTTTTTGTGTTGCACAGTATTTCGCCGCGGATATTTTAGGTTTGTTGAAGGAATGAGCGACGAACATAAACTACTAAAATGGACCACCAGAAAGATGCCGATGGTGTCAATGACCAGTCTGCACTGATTTAGATTTAAATGAAAACAGAAAGAGAATTATTGCGTAGGTAAAAGTTGAGTCTGTGCTACTCTTCTCATGAAATGATAGGGACTATATTGCTTAGGACTTTTGGCTACTGAATATATATGAAGGTTAACAAATTTACGATGAATGAAATCACATTCAGGAGACCTTTTTTTTTCTACCTTATACAGTACCAGATCTCTCTATGCAGGGTAAAAATATTTTAATAGGTAGTTCATCTCCTTTCTATATCGATAAATGTGTTAGCATTATTAATGTATTTTTATCGTAGTGATATTCAATTTCTCATATTCAAATTATTTTGGCAGAACTATCATAATAGTCTATCAATTACAAATGGATATATTAAAATAAATTATATTACTACAGTAATCCCTCATAATATCGTGGTTCACCAATCAGAGTTTATTCTTTTAAGATAACGTCGATTCCTCCATGGTGTTGTTTTGCATTTATAATAAAATAAATATGTGCAGATTACAAAAGAAAAAAATTAATATACAGTACTGTACTGTTTTTAACTATCTTCATGTTTTGGAACATAACCCTGCGATAGTCGAGGGATTGCTGTCCTCCAATTATTGACAAAGCTGTTACACCGCGATGTCATTACTGATGAATATGTGAGAGATCTGCATTCGAGTGAGTGAGTATTGAAAAACACTATTGTAATTAAGATTGTAATAAATTGTTTTACATGCGAATACTGGAGTAGATTGGAAATAGAATCAGAGAAAATACAATAATTACTTATGAATGTCTTAACATGAAATCACGTACCTTGTCTGGACTTCCATTATACTGAAAGCAAAAAGTGTCATGAATGTGAGAGTGTCACAACAGGGAATTCAATTTATCTGCACAGATATATCTTAATTACGATGATATGTTTTCCATCTTACAACGATCGTTATATAAAATATCATCATTATATATTTGAGTGATCAGTAATAACTGAAGCGAAGAACTAATCTTTGTCGTTACCTGTGTGTTTTAATAATAGTAGTTGATTAAATGCGATGGAATAAAAGTATCACAGATTGTTGGCATTATTTTACCGATTTGCTGACCATTATTTCGAAGCACAGGAATAATCTGAGTATTGCTAAAATGAAGTATTAAATTACTTTCCGATCGTCAGTTTATAGAAACTAAATTTCAGCGAAATACTATCGTTGAATTATATTTAGTAAAACTAATAAAATACATTTTTTTGATTTAGACTCTGTCCTCCCAATAAAATGAAAATTATAAAAAGTTATCCTATAGCATTGTTGTTGTAATTACGTTACACACCACATAAATCTTCGACACACTCTAATAGCTACTGAATCATTTTGTAAATTCTGCAGTATAATATACTACAAAATGATTCAATGCAAAATGGAAATTTGAAATATTTTTGAATTCGTTATGACGATATATATTTGATTACGTACCATGTTTATGGAACATATGGCTTCTTTTCTCCTCGTGTTTATAACTATACAGACGATATCGAAAGGTTGGCTGTCTATTTATGATGCTTTTATTCTCATTCATGTCTGTCGGTTGCAATCGTTCTCCGTATCAATCATAATCTTATATTTTTGGTAACAACAGTATACATTCAGAAGCTATATGTCAGATATTACTGCTATATAAAATGCAATTATAATAGTATCATGTTAATGCGTGCGACTGCTATATTCCCCAATTAAACACCAAGCTCCTTGCTTCCAATGTCATTTCACAGACAATTTTTAGATACGATAGAAACGTATTTTTCCGAAGGGAAGCATTACTTCGAGGGAGGTCAAATTTAATTTACAGTAGTATTAAATACAATTACAATAATAGTTACAATTAACTTACGCGACACGAGTGAACCACTTTAAATAGGTTGTAACAATCCGGTGCAATTTTATTTTCCAAACATATCAATAAGTTTTTGTAGTTCCTGGAAAAACCAAATATCTTTGGGAACATCATTTAAAACACGAACATACAATTTCTACGTGTAAACTAAATGAACTATACAGAAACTAAATTCTATTGAATATATATGAATTATAAGACGTGAATATCTCTACTCATGCTATAGCACGCATAGATACACACACAAACTCTCGCTCTCTTTATCTCTCTCCCACTCAAACGCTCAAACGCACTCACACACAAATGTACACGCACCACATACTTATTCGTATGTAAGCATATATATATATATATATATATATATATATATACTCACACCTGCAGTTTTGCTTCTTTTCCACATAAAGTTTTAATTCACCATCGCAAATTTTCTCTGCTATATGTGTACAACTCTGCCAATTGGGCGCAGTCACTCTATCTGGAATGTAAAAATAAAATCACTTTTTCTTTTTGTCTATGCCTCTGAACATTTCCATAACCGTAGTAAACTATTTCACAAATTAAATTCATGTATTTAACCATTATACACACAAAAAAACCGATATCGTGGAAACGGAAGTAGAAGCAGGTGAAGTGCTTGGTTCCATTTATTTTTGGTGATTTGTTTTGATTTTTTGAAAATAGAAGTTATATTTTTTATGCTCGTTCCAATATCTTGTACAAAATCGACAACGGTTTGATCCAGTCGGATATCCTTAGTATTATAGCTATACAGGCCGTTTTATCAATGACACGCTCTTAATGACATCTAAGCCATAACTCTGTTACAGTTATTTACAATTGCGCTTCAATAATCAACGGGAATTTTCTACATTGCTTTTACTGTTTCATAGTGTGACGCAAATGAACGGAACAATTGCATAGTTAGAATTTATAGCCATAAATTTTGCATGTCAGGTGTCTCGTAAAGATTTGAAGTTTCGGTCTTTTTGAGGGGAATGGGAGAATATTTTTAATGCGGTTTGTACGATTTTGAGAATTTCATGCCACAATGGGTGTTGTTTTAAAAAGCATTCTCTGTATGGCATTTAGGTATGCAACTAAATGTATGCATTGTGAATAAGTTATGATAATCTGAAATCTTGATAAACCGAAATTAGTTAATCTTGATAAACCGATTTAAACAGCATCTAAATCTGGTTGCAGAAATCTCAATTAAATCAGCTGGTATAAATCAAAATGACAGAATATACGTCAATATCTGTTAAACCACAACTCAATCGGGAGCGCGTGCTTCCGTTGTTCTGCAAAAAAAATGTATATGCCTGCACTTCCTAAGATTATAAGATTTGGATTTAAGCAGCGTGTTCCAATTATTGGATCAAAGAAATATACGGTGTTATTCTCCTCCGCAGATGCTGCGTTACTTAGATCCATTAACATATGGGTTAGATTTATCCACGATTCTCAGCTTGATTGTATCTGTTGTGTAGTTGGTCTTCAAACTTAATACGTGACTAACCAACACAGTTGCATTACTTTTGTGGCTGTATCGGAAAATAGATAGGGAGTGTGCATAACGTCTTTTGAAACCGCATTACACGATGTACTTCGTCTATTCAATTATATCTTGAATGGTTGCTGTTATTTCTGACTGCTGCATGAGGAGTTTTATAATACACACCTGGCAAAGTAGGGAAGCTTCAGAGTCTCGAAAGATATTATAACAGAAATACAAGGCACACAAAAAAAAAATGACTGTATTATGTTTCCACTCAGGCACAGGTCAGACTAAAAATATTTTGATACGCTGTGAGCATATGAAGAGATGGCGATATTTAAAATTTGTGAGAGAAAAAGAAAGTATCCATTACACTTTCACGGCATATGTACGTCTTCTTGTCTGTCTGTCGTTTTCATTATTCTTATGAAGAACGAATGAGATAGATTATCTTATAGGGATGTATATATATATATATATATATATATATATATATATATATATATATATATATATATATATATATGCATATATAAAGGGGAAAAAGATACAGAGAGATAAAAAGAAAGAGAGAAAATGATTAATGATATTTCGATAAATATGTAAGGTGATAAAAAGAACGATAAGAATAAATTTTGATGTATTATGATAACTCTACAATTGAAATGCTACAAGGATATATGTCCAGGTTCATAGAATCATTGGTATTTTGATGTTACTAACCAAGCTGGTGGAACGCTTAAGATATATACTTACTAACAAGAAGTAAAAAAATGAATAAGTAAAATTTCATCATGCCGTATTAATAAATATGATCAGTTAGAAGTCATCTGCAAATAGTTTCATCTTAAATAACTATGAATCATGTAATACATGTTTTGCCTTAAATATAATTATACGTTAACAGTAATTATATTTTTCGTCCAGCAGTAATATATTTGACATAGAATAATTTATATGTGATTTTTAAAAGAATGTTTGTACATATTCTATTTTTGTTGCGCCATACTGTTTATTAAAAAATAATTGCTGGGTCAACTCCATCACATTTCAGACATATCATGTACCACGTTTCACTAGCCAGATGTACTATTTGAGTTAGATTTTATAGGAAATGAGAAAGAGATCCTCAAAAGTTTGTGGTTGATTGTATTTCCCAAACCTAAATTTCCGAGATCTTTCGTCTTTTCATCGGAAACGGACATGAACAGTATTCCTCTATTTGGTCGGCTTTAATAAAGATATATA
>NC_068998.1:50023063-50023947 GCF_001194135.2 Octopus bimaculoides
TATATATATGTTGTGTCTAGGGAGAGTCATATTGTCTTAATTTTACTAACACAGTCGCCGATGTGCAAATCGTACAGGTGAGCGTGTTAGTTAGTAAGGCATTAAGTCATTATGGCTCTCCCCAGAGACAATATAATTTTCTTTGACCCCTGGGAGCCACCACAGTATCTGCCCGTTTAATGTATCCCTCCGCACTCATATTAATATATGTGCATATGTTTATATGTATAGATATATGTGTGTGCGTGTCAGTAGCTATGGTATGTACATATCAAAATGTGTGCTCAATACATAATTGATGAATAAGATATATTAATATCTTAACAATTCTTCAAGGCGACCAAATACAGGAAATGTGTTCATCTCCATTCCCGATGAAAAGACGAGATTCTTGTGGCATTCAGAAAAAATGTATTGAAAAGAAAAACATAAATTTCCTGTTTGCTACTCTTGCTTCACAACTTTTAAATGATTATCGCATGTGGGCCAGCCTTGTATATTTGTGATCATAAATATTGTGGAATAAATTATGAATATCAAGGAGAGGTACAAACGGCGTAGTAGGAAAGGAAATGGAGCATATATGTATTGCGTTCGCGTAAGCGCACCAATTTGTACATTCAGCTATACTCTTTTACTCTTTTACTTGTTTCAGTCTTTTGACTGTGGCCATGCTGGAGCACCGCCTTTAGTCGAACAAATCGACCACAGGACTTATTCTTTGTAAGCCTAGTACTTACTCTATCGGTCTCTTTGCCGAACCGCTAAGTGACGGGGACGTAAACACACCAGCATCGGTTGCCAATCAATGTTGGGGGGACAAACACAGACACACACACACACACATATATACATACATATATACAACGGGCTTCTTTCAGTTT
>NC_068998.1:50024320-50024726 GCF_001194135.2 Octopus bimaculoides
ATATATATATGGGAGAATATACGAAAAAACAACAACAGGCGAGAACAGGTGGTGTAAATAACAAAAGGATGTATTAGTATGACGCTCGGGAATACGGAAAGTCTTTGACGTTTCGAGCTACGCTCTTCAACAGAAAGAATACGGAGACAAGGAGAAAAACACGGAGAAAAAAAATTGAATAGTGTTCAGTCAACGGTCAATCATAATAATGGCTGACCATAACAATGGCTGACCGGAAGTTAAAAATTCTTTTTGCAGGAGAGCTAATGAAAGGGGGAGATAACAAACGGTGATCGAAGAACGAGGGGCTGTGTGTGGGAGATAGAATGCTGGTGATCTTGACGTATGTAGTGTGAAAATGGGGAAGGGAGAAAGGAGTTGGTCAGTTGTAGTGTGTGCGTGGTGT
>NC_068998.1:50024736-50025553 GCF_001194135.2 Octopus bimaculoides
TGATCTTGACGTATGTAGTGTGAAAATGGGGAAGGGAGAAAGGAGTTGGTCAGTTGTAGTGTGTGCGTGGTGTGATGCGAGGGTATTGGTGTGGTGTGATGTGAGGGTGTTGGGAGGTGGGGAAGGCATGGGTGGCGTAGAGGTAGGGGTATGTAGGTAGGGTGGGGTATGTGGGTAGGTGTGGGTGGTGGATGTAAGTAATTGGATGGGGTGGAGTGGGAAGGTAGCGTAGGAGTGTGTTGGGGTGTGGTGGGATGAGCTTATGAGGGGTGTTGACGATGAAGGCGGACGGGGAAGGCGGATGTAAGAGAGGGGGAAGATGGGTATGGGAGGGGAGAGAAAGAGAGGAAGAGAGGAGAGAGGGTGGGTATAAGAGAGGGAAGGTGGATTGAGAGAGGGGGATTGTGGGTATGGGGAGAGAAAGAGGGGGAAGGTGGGTATGGGGGGAGAAAAGAGGAAGAGAAAGAGAGTGAGAGAGAAGAGATTGAGAGAGAGGGAAGAGGGGTATGGGCGGAGAAAGAGAGGAAGAGAAAGAGAGTGAGAGAGAAGAGAGTGAGAGCGAGGGATGGAGAGAAGAGAGTGAGAGAGTAAGGGTGAGAGAGTAAGAGAGTAAGAGTGTAGAGAGTAAGAGTGAGAGAGAGTGAGAGAGAGGGAAAGAAAGAAGAGAGTGAGAGAGTAAGGGTGAGAGAGTAAGAGTGTAGAGAGTAAGAGTGAGAGAGGGGGAGTATGAGAGAAGAGAGTGAGAGAGAGTAAGAGAGAGGAGAGAAAGATTAGGGGTGAAGAGAAGTGGGAGTGAAGAGAAGTAGGAAGAGAAGTA
>NC_068998.1:50025925-50029368 GCF_001194135.2 Octopus bimaculoides
GAGAGACGGGTGGTAGGAGGGAGGGTGGGGGAGAGAGACAGGAGGAGGGGGTTAGATGAAGAGGGGAGGGGAGTTGAGCCCATGTGACGCAATATATGCAAGTTCTCGTCAATAAGTATCCACACTGTTGCCATAGTAATAAAGCAAAATCAGGCACAATAAACCCACTTGAAAAAGATTGAGTATGAACTCTTCTTTGCACGAGGACTACGTATAGTGCATGATTGTTGCACTGACCATGACAGCGAATATTGTCTTGGACATACCTGTTCACAGGTCCACACAACGTTGCAGAAAAAGTAAGGAGAGAAGTGTCTGAGTCGCACAAAATTGTATAAGTGGTTCAGATGTTTCCATGTTGGCCGAAATATGCCGATATTGACGACGTTCTGGGAGACTCGCAACCTGAAAACTGAGAAAAACATCGCACAGATGCGTACAACTATGAAGGGAAATGTTTGAATAACCACCAGTGAATTATCAGAGGATGTGCAATTTCGTTACGGTTCAGTTCAGTGCATTATCGCGGTTGTCACGGTTGATGTCCTCTGTATTGCTGGTGTAAAATTTTCTGGTCAACGTGTACTCTATATTACGATGCAAACATTCTTGTTGGCATTAAATAAAATTGAAGTAAAACGGCAGTCGTAGAACTTAAATGCTACTTATGTTTATATTTTATAAGTACGCCGCATCATTGATTCACTTATTAACCGAATCTATAGTTGAATTGTATTTTGTATGTTCGTATCTAAGTGTTCAATGCTGTTAATTTATAATATAATGTACAGGATATCTGATAAGTACTTCTAAAATCTATTTCGACATTGTTAGTTATTAAGCATGAATATGTAATTGAGATGAAATTGTGCATATCTACAAAATTAGGAATAAACTGGTTAAAAAGTCAAACAAAAGTATTAATCTAAGCACATTTTAAAATAACATAACAAATCATAAATATTCAGATTGATATTAAAATCTTTATTTTCATTTGTAATCACTATTTCATATCGAATATGAAATTTATGGGAAATATTCAAATCAAATATATATGTTTACATTTCAGATGTTTAATTATTCCTAGTACTGATACATTTCAAATGTTCAAGACCGAATCATTGAAAAGATTTATTTAACACATTTAAATTATCATTGCATTCATGCATCTATGTAAATAATGAAGCCAGAAGTGCAGAAAGTATTGCTGGTGAGAGAATAGCCACCTGCAAAATGAATAGGAATATATATTAGACATAAATATTGAAAGTAGTGTCATGTGAATTACAGATGTGTGTCAATGTGAATTACAGATGTGTGTCAATGTGAATATATTTCTATTTATTAAAAGTTTTTCTTTTTCTTACAGAACATAAGAATGCGGATTATTTTGGTTTATTGAAAACAGGCAGTGAACTGAAACAAATATGCAAGACGACCACTAAGATACTGATGCCGTCCACGACGAGTTTTCACTGCTTTACATTTAGAGGAAAACAAAGAGAGAATTATAATGTAGGTGAAGGTGCAATCTTAGCTATTCGGCTCACGAAGAGATAGGAACTATGTTGCGTAACAGTTTTGGCTGCGTACCGCTATTACGGGACTTTCCAAAAGTTTTCATAAATGCAATCTCTTTAAGGAGAGCCGTTTGTGCTAACCTTATATAGCACCACCAGTTTCTTTGCAGGGTAAAATTATTTTAATAAGTATTGTACTCTTTCTGTATCTTGATAAACGCATTAGAATAGTTGAAACATGTATGTCACAGAGATACTGAATTCTTCATCATATTCTAATTATTTTTGCAGAGCTATCATAATATCCCATCAATTACATATGGATATATTACAATTTATACTCTCATTATTGTCAAAGTTTTTAGGCCGTGGTATCATTACTGAAGAATATGTAATGAATCTGTAGTACAGTGTGTATTTTTATACATGTTATTGTAATTATGGTTGTAATAAGTTTTATTATATGTAAATACTGAAGCAGATTGGATGTGGAATCAACGATAATACAATAATTGCTATACAGCTCATAGCATAAAATTGCTTACCTCATGTCGACTGCCAGCGGTCTAAAAAACAAAACAAAAAAAAACGAAGAACAATAATTATATCAGGAAAGTGCCAAAACAGCGAATTTATTTTATCTTCACAAATATATGTTAGGTAATATGGATTCCATCTCACAAAGATCGTTATATTTTTGGTGGTCAGTGATAACTGAACAGAACTAATCTTTAAAGTTACCTGTGTGCATTAGTAATTGTAGTTGATTAAATGTGATGTAATCAAAGTATCACAAGCTGGGAAATTTATTTTACCGATGTGCTGACCAGAATATCGAAATACACTGATAATCCGAATATTGCCAAAACGAAGTATATTATATTATATTCTTTCATATTTTCAACCGTGAATAACTATTATTTTATTTTTCATCCGATAATGAAACTAAACTTCAGCCAATGACTGTCGTCAAATTATATTAAGTAAAACCTATCATAAATATTTGTTTATCCAGGCGCGTCCTCCCAGTAAAATGAGAATTATGTGAAGTTACTTTACTCCATTGTGGTTGTTCTTAAGTTATAGACCGCATGAACATAGGACGCAAAATGTACTCCGAAAGAATTCAATGAAAAATGGGCATTGAAAATATTTTTGGATTGTTATGACTATATATATTTGACGGCGTAGCATGTTCATCGAAAATCTGCTTGCCTTGCTCCTAGTGTTTATCTTCTATGTAGAATGTGTCAAAATGTATGTTTATTTAAGATATCTATATTTACAAACAACTTTGTCGGTTATAATTGTTCTCTATATCAATGTTAACCTCATAGTTTGCCATAACAGGAGTATACATGGTCAGACCATATAGTAGATATTAGTACTATATCATAACAAATTTAAAGAATGTGACTGTTATATTCCCCAAGTAAACGCTGTGTTTGCCATGTGCAATGATATTCCACACTCACTTTTAGATACAAAATAACAGTGCTTTCGGAGGAAAGCTATTCTCTGATAGAGATCAAATTTAATTTAATACAGTGACAAAGACAAATGCAATAGGAA
Source organism: Octopus bimaculoides (assembly GCF_001194135.2). Classification (NCBI taxonomy): domain Eukaryota; kingdom Metazoa; phylum Mollusca; class Cephalopoda; order Octopoda; family Octopodidae; genus Octopus; species Octopus bimaculoides. Next base: position 50,029,018 of record NC_068998.1, read on the forward strand.
TTACAAATAGCTTACGAGGCACGAGTGTTTCTCTTTAAATATTTCGTAACAATCCGGGTCGATTCTAGGTGTCAGACATAAGAATAACTGTTTGTAGTACCTGGAAAAACCAAATATATTTAAAAATGAACTTTCAAATTTTACGTAGAAACTAATCGATTTGTGTAAATTCAATTCGATGTATCCAAAATTCACAAATCTTAATACGAGTATATTTCTACTCATCTTCCTTTACTATTCTCCCCGCCACACACACATACATACACACACATGCTCTCACAAACACAAACATACAAACACAAACACGCACGCACACATACAGAGACATGCATATATATATATATATATATA
>NC_068998.1:50030684-50033792 GCF_001194135.2 Octopus bimaculoides
TATATATATATATATATAAATATATATATATATATATATAATACACACACACACACACACACACACATATATATAGTGAGAATAAAAAAAACAAAAACGAAGACGGGTGAGTAACCGACGAAAATGTATAGTGGCTAGCGATCTATCATGTCGAATGCTGAACAGACGGGTCACATAGGGCAGCTAGGAAGAAGGGGAGATAATAAAGTAGTAGTGATCCCAAAACTGTGTGCTTGCGTGTGTATGTGAGAGCGTGTATATGAGAGCGTGTATTCATAGATATTTGCGCTTATTATGTATAATAATTATTGTAGTCTTTGTATAATACACACTCGCAGTCCTGCCTTTCCACATGTTTTCTCAATTGGGTGTCGCAAATTTGTAATGCTGCTAGCATGCAATCTTTCCAACTGGCAGAGATCACTTCATCTGTAATGCAAAAATAAAATCCCTTTTGTTATGTCTATTAAACTAAACATTTCCATAATCGTAGAAACATTTCATACATACCTTTAACCATTATATACATCAAGAAAGACGAAATATTATATTGTGGAAACTGACGGGGTTGCATCATAGAATTGCCTATATATCAAGCGAGAAGCTGCTGAAGTAGATGATAGGGAATATCTGACTCGGATTATTTTGGAAGACATTTTTGATTTCTCGTAAACAGAAATTACATATTTCATGATCTTTCAAATATCCTGTAGAAGATCGACAACGGCTCGATCCAGGCGCTCGTTTTTACTATTATAGTAACTAAACAGTCCACTATATCAATGACGTACTCTTAATGGCATCCAGCCCAATGCCACTGTTATAGTTATTCAGAATTTCGCTTCAAATGTCAACCGGCATTTTCTTTATCGTTGTTTGTCTTTCATACGAAACAATTGCAAAGTCAGAATTTATAGATATAAATTTCGCATGTCATATGTCATATAAACATTTCAAATCTTGGTAATTTTGGATGTAAATATTTGCTTAATACGATTTGTGTTATTGAGGCAATATTATGCCGTAATTGGTGCTGTTTTGAAAAGTAATCTCAGAGTGGCACTTCGGTGATTCAAAATATTCATTATGCATAATTTAGAATTAACTGATATTTGATCGAATTAACGGATAACCTGAAATTATTATACAATGACCATTAGTCCATGGGTTACCTACGTACGTGTGCGCATGTGTATGGGGGGGGTCTTTGTGTGTATGTGTGTTTGTACGTGAGGGATATTAGCCTGTGTGTGTGAGTAGGTGTGCGTTTAAGAAACAAGCAAAATAAATAATTTTGTTGCTGCATTTACTTTCTTCTACGATTATAAAACAGAATGTCCTTCCTTTTAGCAAAACTCAGTTTGATCCATACTCACTTCTGCATTTAATTTGCTATCTTCTCTTAAAGATACATTATAACAGCTTGCGGCATAACATTAATGGCCGTGAAGTCACAGTATACTTTGGCATTATAGTTTAATCTTATTTTTCGTAAGAGTATATATATATATTGGTTATCTTCAGTGTTCGAAACAGCGTTATAGATTCTGTTGAAAAGATCTGTGGGTTTGTCAATAAAATAATCGTCTAATATTACATTTGGACTTCAAATATTTATTTAATTATTGTATCACTCTGTCATTTCTCGGAAATAAATTTACATTCTACTGTCGATGTTTCTGCCGAGATTCTCAATTTCAACAGATTCTCTTTCAAGTGAATATCACTCAAACAGTCTGCATGTACTTTGAAAGAATGCTTGTTGTGATTATAATTCCTAAGATCACGGTTCTCTGTGTTTAGATTTCCCACATTAATTAGATGATTATTTTCAATCCTTTGCCACCAGACTTACTTTTGGATGCTTCAAAGAACATGCTAATTAAGTCACTAACTCATCTGTCACCGTACGTAATAGAGAGCTCATAAACTACTTAGTAATATTCCGCTTAGAATAAAAGGATATCTTAATCATTTTGTGTTATATTCATTTCAAAATGTAGCCATGAAAATAGACCTGGATTTACCTAATTCAGGAGGTATATGAGCTGTGACGCAATGATGCGTGATATTACCATACCTAAATGATATCTAAAGCGATTATATTTTCAGCATGTCAAACCAGAATAATGGATACGAAAAAGGCTTATGAGATACTTTTCTTGGTACGTGGCAACAAAGATATCTTATAAAAGTGGAAAAATTGAGGAGTAAAATACGATAGAGTAAAATACGGTAAATGCAAAAAATTGAACGAGAAAGAAACGAAAGCAAGAATACGGACATCCCCGTTCTTCTTGGTTGAAGAAGTATCAATTAAAATGAGAGAAAATATGTTAAGATCCGTTATGGCGCAAATCAGTGGTGAGCGATTGGCGTCTCTAGTTCTGCAAAAGAAAAACTTTCATAAGTCAGTACTTGCTAAAAATTTAAGATCTGCAATTAAGCAGCCTGTTCGAATTCTTGGATAAAAGAAAAAAATATGGGATTATTCTATTCAGCAGGCTTTGCGTTTCTTAGGTCCTTTAATATATGTCTTAGATTTTTACACGATTCCCCACTTCGTTGCATATGGTGCAAAGTTGGTTTTCTAACTGAATACGTGACTATCCAGCATAGCTGTAACTCTTTTGTGGATGCGCAGGACGATACATAGGTGATTTGAGTAACTTCTTTTAGAATCGCCTTTACATTACCCTATGTACTTGGTCCATTCAATTAGACGATCGTGAGAGTTTGCTGTTATTTTTGATTGGTGTATCATGAAGTTTATAATACACACCTTGAGTGATGGGGAAGCTTCACGGTCTCGAAATCTATTATAACGGGAATACAATACAATATAACAGAAATGAATGCATTGTTTCCACTCAGTAAAATGCAAGAAAAATATTTTATTTACGATTCCAGCATATGAAGAAAGGGTGAGATGTAAAATTATATATCTGTAATGTGTGTGGGTCCGTGTGTGCGTGTGTGTGTATTGTTATATTTCCTGAAATAGTGCAATATCTGAGGCAGCAAACGGTTTCATATCAGGAATATTGCAACACAAATGTATAATATATATATATATATATATATATATATATATATATATATATATAT
>NC_068998.1:50033822-50038184 GCF_001194135.2 Octopus bimaculoides
AGAGAGAGAGAGAGAGAGAGAGAGAGAGAGAGAGAGAGAGAGAGACAGCGAGACAGACATATAGAAAGAGAGGATGATAAATAATATTTAGAAATTATGAATAAATATAAATGTATTATGGGAAATCGACATTGTAAAGGCTAGAACGATAGACGTCTTGATTGTTATAATCATCGCCATTTTAGATACTAATACACATGGGAATGGAATACTTAACATATATATACTTACTTAAAAGACATAGAAAAATAAATAAAGTATATTTCATCATGCCGTTGCCTAAGGTAGGCTTCCTCAGGTTTGATCAAACTGAAGTCGTCTACAAATAGCGGTTTCTTAAAGAAATACGTATGATGTAACACATGTTTTGGTCTTAATATAGGTATATGCCAATTGCTCTTCATGTTCGTTCATAGAGATAAATTTGACATTGAATATTTCATATGTGACTTTAGAAGAATTTATGTACATACTCATTTTTTCTTTTGCTATCGTGGTTGCTATCGTGAATTGATGAGTCAGCGCCATTGAATTTAAGACATACAATGTGCGACGTGTCACTACGCAGGCTTACCATTTGAGCATGTGTTTATGGAAAGGGGGCGACAGCCAGACGTTTCTGGTTGATTGTATCTCCGTATGACTAATGCTTTTGTTAGGTCTGGGTAGTCCGATCCCCCGAAAAGTGGAGTGTCTTAAATTCAATGGCGCTGACTCATCAATTCACGATAGCAAAAGAAAAAATGAGTATGTACATAAATTCTTCTAAAGTCACATATGAAATATTCAATGTCAAATTTATCTCTATGAACGAACATGAAGAGCAATTGGCATATACCTATATTAAGACCAAAACATGTGTTACATCATATATATACATATATATGGGATTATATACATATTATATACATATTTTATCTCACCATGGTGACTTTAAATGTCTCTGTATTTCCAAATTTGTAATCAAATAACCCACCAATAAGCTGAGAATGAAACTTACCTATATACACAAGCAATCCTATCTATAATGTCCTACTTGATAGCTGCGATCGGTATTACGGTACCTAATAACTCTTCATCTGATGAAATCTTTGATTAGACTACTAGCAGCGAAAACTAACAACAGTGACCTTGATCTAAGAAAAATTGAGGAAGGGCCGACTTACTCTGGTCTGTATTATTTGTGAATAGAGAAGTTGTATTCGATCAGAGAGAATCTATTGTTATTATCATTATTATTTTTTTCCACTGCATTTCTGTTATTGCGATAAAAGGCATTTTACATATCTCGGATAGTCAGGGAGAAAATAATGGTAATATTGTAGAAATTAAAGTTGACTTTTCTAGAGATGTTCATTTGTACGTTCAGTTAGAGAAACAGTTGTGTTTTTGCAATAAAAAGGATGATTACAATTTTGAATAGAAAGGAAGAAAAGACAAGAAGACTCAAATTTTCTCAGAAAGTTTTAAGATTCACCAAAGATGGTCTATTGTATGTCCACACAGAGAAAACTATAATGTTTTTAGAATAATAATAAAAAAAAAGAATGTTTACTTTTTCAGATACTCTGGGAGAGAGTGGAAAGGATGAGTATTCATAGTAGTTGTGGATATTAAAGTTTGTGTCTTTGAAAACCGTAGATATTCCACTCTTTGAGAGTTATTTTCCCCCCGTTGTCCTGCTTGGTAATATTAGCGTTTGTATGTCTTTCAGTTACTGAATGGTAAGAGCAGCGAGGAACACGTCCAGCTGCTGTCAAGCTTGGCGCTGTTCTCTTATGATTATTATTATTATTATTATTATTATTATTATTATTATTATTATTATTGTTCAGTAGTTTTATTTTTATAACGTGCTTTCACTTCACTACCGAGCGCAGCTCTGTGCGCCTTGGGTATGTGCTGTGGTTTGCTGTGGTGCTCTTATGTTTACTGTATTGAAAGTGTTTTGCGTAGAATGTGTGCAGTACCCAGTAGTGCAATTTTCTGTATGTTATATATATTTGTAAGTCCTGGTGTTTTTGTTATGTATTTGTCTGAATATTTTTTTATTATACCTAAGGCACCTACTATGATAGGAATTGTTTCTGTTTTTAGATTCCACATTCGAGTTATCTCTATTTCGAGATATTTGTATTTTGAAGGTTTTCCATTTCTTTTAGAGAAACGTTGTCATCTGCTGGTATTGATACATCAATTAGAAAGCATTTTTTTTCTTCATGATCATTGCCGACTATATCTGGTCTATTTGCCTTAATTTCTCTATCTGTGTGTATTGGCATATCCCAGAGTATGGTTGCTTTCTCGTTTTCTGTGACCTTTTCTGGCGTGTGTTTATACCATCTTTTTTCTGTTGTTATTCCATAGTGTTGGCATAGCTTCCAGTGTATATAGGTCCCAGCTCTGTCGTGTCTGTGAATATATTCCTTCTTAGCCAGGACTGGGCAGCCAGAGATAGTATGATTTATTGTTTCTTGTCCATCTCCTATCATTATTATTATTATCTCATTTATTTATTCTACTTTTTGTAGATTGCAAGTTTACCTTTTTCCACCTTAGTGAGAAAACATTAAGGGTTACTTCCCTTCCTTAGTTTCTTCTGTTTTTCTTGCTATCCTTTGGAGCTTCGTAATTTTGGACATTATGTAAATCATTTGTATTTTCCTTACTCATATTATTAAAGAAACCATTTAGTTTTTTTTTTAGTATTTAGAGCGGATATAATTCGTGCAATGTTTTTTTGAAACGCAGAAATCCGCCCTTAATTTGTGCAAGTTTATTATTTTGTGGTAATCGTCTCCTTTCAAAATGTTCCAGCATTAGCAACAGACTTGGACTGAATCTAAGACTATATATACACACACACACGCACGCACACACATGCCTATATGTAGGGCTGTTGTAATTTTTTTCTCACGATAAGATTCCCTATTAATTGTGTCTTATTTTCATTATGTTTAGTCTTCTTTTCATCTCGTCAATGACATACTACATTTACTCATATCACAAAAGCAACCAGCGAAATAGTAACATGATGCATGTTAGTATATATATATATATAATATTAGGGAATAAAGTATTATTCCAACCTTAGAGGTAAAATTAAGTATGATAATATGAGACCGAATTACGTAATATATAATATATGTATATAACTAATTTAGAGACGAACCACCATTCCACAATTCAGTCAATGAAGAACCCGTCCAAAACCATGCTGTGAGACATATAGCATACAAAATACTAATCTAAAATTTTAATAGTAAATTATATATATAGGTTGAAATCTTACCGAAACTAAGCGCATGTTCCATAATTTTCCCATACATATATATTAAGTGAACAAAAGTGGCAGAGATTTGATTGTAGAAGCCATTACACTAAAGTTACGAAGGTTTTATTGACCTGGACAAATCAATCTTCAGCTGGTCTATTGATGCCTATGTTGAAATTTGATGTATTGCCGGTGTAAAATTTTACCAGCATAAATTTTTTCTTGTCGGCGTGTTCTGTATATTATAATGTAAATATTCTTGCTGCCATTAAATAGAATTGAAGCAAAATAGAAGTTGTAGAATTTTAGCGCTATTCGCGTTTCAATTTTTAAGTGCGCCACATCACTGTTACTTATAAATCGAATCTATTGCCGTGAATTGCATTTTAGTATGTTCGTATTTAAATTCCCATTGTTTTTAATGCATCAAATAATTTAGGGGATATCTGATAAGCATTTATGGATTTTATTTAGGGATTTTCAGATATTAAACATGAATTGAGACGAAATTGTAAATGTCTAGTAAATTAGAGGAATAATTGAGATAAAAAGTTAAATAATTACATGCATATTTAAAGTTGATATAGCAAAACATATCAAAATTAATATTAAAATCTTTATTTTCAATTGTAATGACTATTTCATATTGAAAATTAAAATTATAGGAAATATGCAAAACAAATTTACACGTTTACATTTCAGGTGTGTAATTATTCCAAGCATTGATGCATTGCAAAGATGCAACACCGAATCATCGAAAAGAGTTAGTTAATAATGCATGCAAGTTATCGTTGCAACCATGCATCTATATTAATGAGGTAATAACAAGTGCAGAAAGAATTACTGGTGTGTACATAGCCACCTGTAAAACGAATAGGGATACATGTTAGACATAAATATTGAAAGTAGTGTCATGAGAATGACGGAAGTATACAAATAAGTATATATTTCTAGTTATTAAAATTGTTGTGTTACACGGAATATCATCACGAATTATTATTATTATTATTATTATTATTATTATTATTATTATTATTATTATTATTATTATTATTATTATTATTATTATTATTATTATTATTATTATT
>NC_068998.1:50038339-50041338 GCF_001194135.2 Octopus bimaculoides
AGAGAGAGAGAGAGAGAGAGAGAGAGAGAGAGAGAGAGAGAGACTGAGAGTTATTGTGTATGTAAAGGGTGAGTCTTTGCTACTTATCTCTTGGAAAGATGGGGTCAAATTTAATGACATAGAGACCCGCTTCTGTTAACCTTATGTAGCACAATCTGTTTCTTTACAAGGTAAAATTATTTTGATATGTAGTTCACCTCGATTGTATCTTGATAGCCGCATTAACATAGTTAATATATGTATATCACAGTGATACAGAATTCCTCATCGTATTCCATTTATTTTTGTAGGACTGTCATTATAGTACATCAATTATAAATGGATATATCACAATTAAATTATATTAATAACTTCATTAATGTCAAAGCTGTTAGACCGCGATTTTTATTACTGAAAGGATATGAAACGTATCTGCATGATAGTGTGCATTGAAGCATAGCATTTTAATTATGATTGTAATAACTTATTTTATATGTAAATACAAGAGTACAGTTCTATATTTAAGAGATGAGGAATTATTTACATTATTTACATTATTTACATTTGACGGATATTTGTCCTCATCTTGTTAACACAACGTTTCGGCTGATATACGAAGGCTGGAGGGTATATCAGCCGAAACGTTGTGTTAACAACAAACAAGATGAGGACAAATATCCGTCAAATGTAAATAATGTAAATAATGTAAATACAAGAGTAGTCTGGAAGTCGAATAATAATACTATAATTGAATGATAATACAATAAATGATAATACCATTAATAACATGAACTCACTTACCTCGTGTCGACTGCCAACGGTCTGAAAACAAAAAGTGTTATGAATATGAATGTGCCACAACAGTGAATTTAATTTATTTTCACATATATATCTCAATTAGGACGACATGGGTTCAAACTTACAAAGATCGTTATATAATATACCATCATTATATGTTTGTGTGATTAATGGTAAATGACTAATCTTCGTTGTTACGTTTAAGCAGTAATAATTCCATTTGATTAAATGTGATGGAATCAAAATATCACAGGCTGTTAATATTATTTTACCGATTTGCAGACCATTATTTTGAAATACTGATAATCTAAATATTGCCAAAACGAAGTATTATATTATTTTGCAGCCATCATTATTATATTATATTATATTATATTATATTATATTATAGTATATTATATTTTCAACGCTCATTAAATATTATAGTATTTTTCAACTGATATTGGAATTAAACTTCCGCGAGTGGCTTCTGTTGAGTTACATTTAGTAAATCAAATAAAATATATGTTTGGATTGAGACACTTCCCCACAATAACATGAGAATTATAAAAAGTTATCTTAAAGCATAGTGGTTGTATTTAAGGTATACACCAAATAAACCCTAGGTCACACTCGAACAACTTTCAATCATTTTAGTAACTTCTGTAACTTAATTTGCTACGAAAGTATTCAAAGAAAAACGAGAATTGAAAATATTTTTGAATAGTTATCACTATGTGTATTTGACGGCGTAACATGTTTATTGAAAATCCGCCTTCTTCGCTCATAGTCATTATAATTAGGGTAGAATGTGTCTAATAATTCTTTCACTCTTTTAGTCTTTTACTTGTTTCAGTCGTTAGAATGCGGCCATGCTGGAGCATTGCATTTCAGCAGGATAAATCGAACATCTTCTACGTACGCTTAGTACTTATTCTCTCGGCCACTTTTACCGAACCTCTATGTTATAGGGACGTAAACACGCCAACATCGGTTATCACGCGTTGGTGTGTCGACAAAGACAGACAAACAAATATATACATGTACAGGTATATATATACGTGTGTGTGTGTGTGTGTGTGTGTGTGTGTATGTATTTAATCGGCGGGATTCTCTCAGGTTCCATATACGAAACCCACTCACAAGGCTTTGGTCGGCCTAAGCCTATGCTATAATAGAACACTTCACCCGGAACCATGTGGTTTGGAAGCAAGCGTCTTACCACACATCCACTCCTGCATTTATATGTCTACGATATTTTTATACACAACAACCTCTGTCGGTTAGTAATCGTTCTGTCTATCAAAGTTCACCTTATAGTTTACCATAACAACAATATTCATGCAGAAACCGTATGGTTGGTATTAGTGCTAGATTGACGCACGTTTATATCAGTATATTGTTAAAGCGTGCGACTGCTATATTCCCTAAGTAAAGGCTGTGCTTGTAGTATCCAATGACTTTTCCACTGTCATGTCAGTTTTTAGATACAATATAACGGTGTTCTTTTCCGAAAGAAAGCTTTGCTGTGAAGGAGATCAAAATTTAATTTAAGTAGTATCAAATACAAATACAATAGGAGTTACAAATAACTTACATTACACGAGTGATAGTCTTTAAATATTTGATAACAATCCGGGTCGATTCTAGGTGTCAAACATTACAATAAGGGTTTGTAGCTCCTGGAAGTACCAAACATATCAGAGGGCGTCATTTAAAACACGAAGGAACACACAGATTTATGTAAATCCAATTTAATGTACCTGGAATTCGCAATCGTTAGTAAGACAACAATATCTCTGCTCATCTTTCGTTGCTATTTGCATATCCCACACTCGCACACAAATATGCAGGAGGTTAGTACGCTTTAGGCAATCAGTGGCAGGAATGCAAAGCAAAATATGGAATGTGTACGTTCACAGACACTAAGAATATACTTCTGTCGAAGGTAATACACTTTTTCCAATATCGAAGTTACGAGGAATTTCGATAAGTTAAATATTATAGCTCGTGTTTAGCAAATATGAGTGCGTACATAAATCCTTGTCAAAGGAGTGGAACAAGTAAAATTTAGGATACATATGTTGCCTAGTTAGCAGATCCTCTGATGTAATAATTAGTCAACGATGGGTTCTGATCAAGCTTCTCATCAAGCCGAGGAAACATTCATTACATTGTCGTTTCTGAATCTCAAGTCGACAATTACATAATCAACTATGAATTTGTGTGTAAATCAAATATAT
>NC_068998.1:50041435-50053258 GCF_001194135.2 Octopus bimaculoides
TATATATATATAATTGCAGCGTGGAAGGTGTTTATAAGCCATTTAAAATAACACACAAAATCCGTTAGATTCACTTCAACATTAAAATTTAATTTGTCAAAATATTTTCGTCGCTTTGAGACCGCGACCTGTTCAGTGACAAAATTCTGTGCTGCATATGTACATATGCTTCTTGGGGTAATTGTGTTGATATGTTTTTGCTCTTGTTATATATAATAATTATCGTAGTTTTTGTATAATACACACCCGCAGTCGTTTTCTTCCATATGCAATTTTAATTGGGTCTCGCAAATTTTTTTGTGCTACCGTCTCGCAACTCTCCCAATTGGCCGAGGTTGCTCCATCTTTAATGTATAAATAAAATCATTTTTGTCTATCAAATTGAACATTTCCATAACCACATGAAACTATTTGAAAGATTTAATTCATGTGTTTAACCATTATACTCATCAAGTAGCCCATATTTTATATTGTAAAAACTGAGGTTGCGTCATAAAATTTCGGTATAAATCAAGCAAGAATCTGCTGAAGTAGATGCCGGTCAAATGCTTGACTCGGATTATTTTCGATTTCTCGAAAATAAAAGATAACATGTTTCATGCTCGTTCAGATATCACCAACGGCTTCATCCAGCCGTACATTCTTAATATTATAATAACGAAACAGTCTACTTTATCAATGAAACTCTGTTAAGGACATCCAACCCATGTCACTATTATAGTTATTCAATATTTCAGTTCAAATATCAACCGGGATTTACTTTATTGTGGTTTCTCTTTCAAAGTTACAACTATATATTTTCAGAAAGTTATAGCTATAATGTTTGCATATCATGTGTCATGTAAATATTTGGAATTTTTGTCTTTTAAGTTGGGAATATATTTTTAATAAGATATGAGCGATTTTAGAATGTTATGCAGTAATAGGTGCTGTTTTGAAAAGCATTCACAGAATAACATTTATGTAATACAAGATTTGCTTTTTTGCATAATTTAGGATCAATTGAAATTTGATAATATATCTTTAACCTTTCCTCATGGGTTAACTACATATGTCTGTGTGCGTGTGAATTTATGTTTGTGCTTGTGCGTGTGTTTGTTTGTGTGTGTGTGTGTATTTGCGTGTTTAAGAAGCAACCGAAATAGCTCATTTTTAGATTGTATTTGGTGTTCGTCAGGAATGATAAGACAGAAAGTCATTACTTTTATCTCTGTTAATAAAATCATGTTTAATCCTTACTCACTTCATCATAATCGCAAACGGTCTGAACTGACCTGGGCCAAAAACCAAGTCTTTTACGATGGTTTTGCGTTGTACCCACCATATCTCTGTGTATAAGAGAAGACAAGATGTCATCAGTCTCTACTTCTGCTTTCCACTTCCTGGCTGATTCACCTCTGGTCGGTTAAACCTGATTTCCATGTCCTTCGATTCTGTAAGCAGCATCACCGTCCGTATCTTCCCCAGTTTATATATTTCGACTATTCACGCTAATGATAACTGCAAAGAACGTCTTTATCGATAAAAAGCTGAACTGTTCAACATCCGAGGTAGGCCTTGCCATTTTCTAATGAACACATTACATTTTTATTCAATGATCGGAACTCGTGACAAGGCTCCCTCGTATATTAAAAGTGGCCACGAAATTCGCGGGTAAAAGCCAAACTGCAAGCACCAATTTATATAGTTACCTGGTAACTTCGAGTTATCAATCGCTGATAATCCACCCTCGGCTTGTTTCATAATTTCCATTCCGCGACTTCTATCTGACAATGTTCCAGCGTATACTGGTCCCAAGCTCTTGAAGGGTTCTTCTTTGACTGTTGGAATGCTTTCTATAGCTATTCGAAACTTAAATTCTTTCTGCACTCCCTTTAAAATGTCAGACTACGCGACTTTTTTTGCTTAAACCGCATCCCTGACCGCCTCACTATTTCATCTAATCTCAAGAGGGCATTGTGTATGATTTGTTTATCTGTAGCTAGAATTGTCACGTCATCTTGAGCCTTCTTAGGCGATTGCACATGGTGGATTTTGAGATTTTTCTCGAAACATTCATCCTCAAGGTGTTGTCTTACTTTTTCAATTCATCTGTTAATGACTCCATTTACAAAAGGTAGTTTCCTCGTTTGTATAAATTTATTTTTTAGAAAATAATTTGCAAGCATCAGCCTCATCATTTAAGCGGTTACAATGGCTTATCCCGTTCGGTTAAAATGGTTTATTCGTGTGCTTTGTTTCTCTTTTTTTTACGAGATGATTACATTGTTTTACATTTCGGAAGTATGAACATTTGAATAACACCATCGTTTAACTCCATTTCTTAATTTATATATGTGTGTATGTGTGTGTGTCACTGTGGACGCACGTATGAGTGTGTGCGCGCATGTGTGTGTGTGAGTGTGTGTTTGTTCGTTGTGTATAATAATGGAGCAAGAGCATAAAATGGAACAAGAAATAAAAGAAGGAACTCTTGAGATAGGAATATAAGAGATGCTTCGACACCTGTCACGTGTAAGAAAAGGCGAGACGTAGGGGGCAGAGGGATTGAAGAATTAGGGGGAAAAAGAGAAAGAGAGGTAATCAAAGGGATATAGAGAAAGGTACAAGGGAAATAAACGAAGATGAAAGGAAGGTGATCACAGAAAGAGAAATCCAAGAAATGTGAGAAAGGGGGGAGCGAGAAAAAGAAAAGAGGAAAGAAGGAAGATAGATAGATAGAAAGAGAGAGAGAGAGAGAGAGAGAGAGAGAGAGAGAGAGAGAGAGAGAGAGAGAGAGAGAGAGAGAGAGAGAGAGAGAGAGAGAGAGAGAGAGAGAGAGACAGAAAGCTTAATAATAGTTAGAAAAATATGAAAGAAGATGAAAGAAAATATGAATAAATGTAGTTGTTTCGTGAGAATTGTACAATTTAAATGCTAGAAACATAGATGCCCTGATTGATATAATCATCGCCATCTAAGATCTCAATACCAATTCTAAAGGAATACTTAACATATATACTTACTAAGAAGAATTAGAAAAATAAATAGAGAAGATTTCATTATGCCGTTGCCTCAGGTAGGAATCATCAGATTGAAGTTATCTGCAGACAGAGGTTTCTTAAATAAATATGCATGATGTAACATGTTTTGCTCTTGATATAGGTATACGCTAATTGCTCTTAATGTTTGTTCATATAGAAATATTTGACATTGAATATTCTATATTTGACATTTGAAGAATTTATGTACATATTCATTTTTCTTGTGCCATTCTGGTCATTAATGGGAATTGACGCGTCTATGCGATCGTATTTAAGACTCACAATGTATGATGTATCACAACCGAGGCTTACGAATTGAATAAGTGTTTATGGAAAGAGAGGAATAAACATAACCGTGAAACATATTTTATTAAATGTATCTCTGTAGCACTAATACTCTTGCCAGGCTAGAGTCATCCCGTCGTCAGGAATATAGAGTGTACACCGCCGATGTATTGATATATATCAATGCATATATATACATGTGTGTCTGTCTGTCTGTCTGTCTGTGTGTACATGTGTACATGTATATATATATATATATATATATATATATATATATATATATATATATAAGAGTATGCCAGACTTGTTCGGGAACCTGCTGCCGAATGTCTAAGCGAGCCGGCAGCAGAACGGTTTTCTTCCCAGATCTGTGCGCCGAGGAGTGGTGAGGCTTCTCAGAAAAGACCCGGACAAGGGGGAATCCATTGATAATTTTCGGCCCATCATCATACTAACCGCAGAGTTGGAGATTTTGGCCAAAGTGTTATCGAAAAATCTCGCGTGGATGGTTTGATCGGGGAGGCACAGATATGTGCCGTTCCCAGGAGAACCATCCAGGATAATCTCCATCTTATACTGTACAATTTAGAGGGGCTTAAAGTGATTCTCGTAAGGGTGGGTCACTGGTCAGTTTATACCAATCTAAGGCATTTGATAGGGTTGACCATCGCTACCTGGTGTCTGTTCTGGCGCAGTTCGTCCTGGGTCTTGGCTCGGTAGTTTCGGGTGAACGGCTTCTTATCGAGTCCGTTCAACATCAAACACTCGGTTCGTCAAGCGTGTCCGCTCTCCCTCCTCTTGTACGTGATGCCTCTTGAGCCATTACTGCGAAAATTGAGCGGCATCCTCAGACAGCTAGGTTGTGGAAAATCGGTTTCAGCTGACGCGGATAACATCACCATCATCATAACCGAATGGATCACCTACAGAGGGTAGCCAAGGCCATTAAGGTTTAAGATACGGTGGGATGAGAAACAATTAATTGTGATAAGTCAGTCGGCTTGCAGCTCGGTACCTGGAGAGGCAAGTCGATGCCTCCTGACAGTGTCTTGGGATATTGGACGGAGTGCCCGATTACGTTGCTAGGAGTTTGGTTTAGACCAGACCTCTAAATAGAGAAGAACTGGTCAAAGGTATCGAGCAGGGTGACCCACATAGTCAAGACCTGTTCTTGGCGTTGGCTATCCCTGAAAGGGAGGGCGGAGGTAGCCAATGTGTTCATCGCATCGGTCATAACCTACCACCAAACTGTCGCTCCTTGCCCTGATTCGTGGTCGATTAAGCTGGAAAGACAGCTCTTCCACTTTTTGTGGAACGGCTCGAAACCGATTGTGAGACTTCTATTTGCTGCCAACAACCGTTAAAGGGTGGACTAGGGATGCCTTGGTTGTTGATGCGTGAGGTTGAGGCATCTGTGGCTCTACCTGAATGGTGAACGGGCGTGGTCTCCGCTGGCGAAACGGATGTTTCCCAAGTTCACTAGTTTCATTCAACGGGAATCCTGGTTCTATCGAGGATCGAAGTTGGGTACATGGTTTACGGAGTGTCGGAAAGCTCTCCCGCTATTGCATCGCTTGGACAATGCCTCCGGTGGAACCTCCACCGCATTCTTTTATAGAGGGCTTGTAGAGGCGGAATGTGACGATAACTTAGGGATAATCCTAGGTCTCGACGATAATCAGCTGGGCAGTAATTTCGGAAGTCTCTGGCATGGCAGTGTTACAGAGGACCCTTACCTGTTCGGGACAAGCTCACAAGGCATCGTGGCTGTGGCCCTTAGACCTGACCAAGATGAGGACGCGATAGGAAAATCTTCCTGCACGCCATTGTTCAATGTTTGGATGTGTCAGACGTGTGGGTTTATGCTGAACAACTGTTGTCAAATGCACGAAGAGTATAACTATCGACTTAGTCTATAGTAAAAATTGACCCGACCGATTTCCTTTCGAAAGAAGGTAAGAATTATTTTCGCATTGTAGTAGCAATTGTGAGAAAAATAATTTGGAGAACGAAGCTGAAAGTGTTAAAGTCAGGCACTTTCATCTCTGGCTCTGACTTGGTGAATTACTTCACCTTTCACCTTAAAATTAAAATAGGGCTAGAGAGAACATGTCTGACTGCGAACATGTTTGAAAATCGATGGAAGAATGTAACACGGATGTTGCGTGTAGATGGAACCTCATGAAAGCGATACAGGATGTATCTCAGGTATCAGTGGCGAGGCGAGGCTCGTGGGGTCTGAATTAAACCCACCGCCCACTCCATCCGTAATGTCTTCCGGTCTGTCCTACCATTCAATTTTATTATATTTTCCTATTTTTCGTAAAACTTTTAATGTCATTTTATTTTGTATAATCATTTGCTCATCTGACCCCAAAATCGGATTATGTTGTCTCCTCTTCGTTAGCCCCTTGTAGGTAATAAAATATCAATTTTATAACCTCACATATAATTTCACATATAATTTTATTTTCTATTATTTAAGTCTACGAACTATATTTGAAATTAAGAACAATGTAATGGATTTTATACAAAACTAGCGTTGTCTTTAATTCTGATTAACATTGAAGCACTAAATAATAGTGAACATTAAAATTATAGGAACTCGTAAAACAAATATATAATTATATATTTCAGGTGTTTATTCATTCCAAGTATTGATACATTTCAAAATTACAAGATTCAATCATCGAAACGACTCAGTGAATAGTGCAATCAAAATATTATTTCAAACTTGTACCTTGTTAAGTATTAATAAGGTAACCGCAAGTGCAGAAAGAACTACTGATGAGTGAACAGTCACCTGTAAAAAGAATAGGAATGCATGTTAGACATAAATATTGTAAGTACTGTCATGTGAATTATGGAAGTATGTTAATGTGTACATATTTTTAATTTATCAAAGGATTCCATGGGACACAGTATATGGAGGTGTTTTTTTTTAACTGTTGATGCTTTGAAGAAATAGGCGAAGAGCATAAACTCCTAGAAAAACCCCACCAGAATGAAACCCATATCGTCACTGACCAGTTGCCGTGACATAGATAAAAAGGAACGAGAGTGGAAATTATGGTGTAGGCGAAGTTTGAGACTGTGCTATTCCTCTCATAGAAATATAGCAATTTTGGCTACGTATAGCTATTGAATATATATGAACGATCCAAAATTATCGATAAATTCATACTAAGATTATATAGCACCAGTCATTACTTTGCAAGGTAATATAATTTTAATACGTATTTCACCTCGTTTGTATCTTGATAAACGCATTATCATAGTTAATATGTGTTTATCGCAGTGATATAGAAATTGTTATGTATTCTATTTATTTTCGCAGTCCTATCATAAAAATCATTAACTTGCAATGGATATATTACAATTATATAATTCTAGTACTTTAATTATTGACAAAGTTATTAGACACTGGTGTCATTACTGTAGAATGTCTAATGGATACGCTGAAGATTGAGTGTGGATTGAGAAATAGTATTGTAATCACGGTTGCAATAAATTTTTAATTTGTGAATCGTGCTGTAGAATTGAAGTAGAATCAAGGATAATGTAATTATTGCCCCCACAGTTCTTAAAATGAAATCACCTACCTTCTCTTGTCTACTAGACTGAAAAGAAAACGAAAGTTCGTCAATATGAGTGCCAAAAAAGTGTATTTAATTAATCTTTGCAAATATATATGTATTAATTAGGTTGATATTAATTTCACGTTACAATGATCATTAACGGTTGTTGTTATTATTATTATTATTATTATTATTATTATTATTATTATTATTATTATTATTATTATTATTATATTTATATGTGATCAGTGATAATTGAGGAGAAGAACTAAATTTGCTGTCAGCTGTGCACATTAATTGTTGTAGTTGATGAAATATGATTGTATTAAAATACCACAGGCTGTTAATTCTAACTTACAGATACGCCAAAAAGCGATGCGAAACATAACGCTAGCGAGATATTTCGAAAAGGGAGTATCATCTTTCAAACGTCTGTTGATATTGAAACTAAATTTCAACGAGAGGCAGTCGCTGAGTTATATTTAATAAAACCAGTAAAACATAGTTTTGTATTGAAGCGTTTACTTCACAATGAAATAAAAATGATAAACAGCTTACGGCGGAGTCTTTGTACATAATGTATACACCACATAAATGTGGGACACCCTTTAACAACATTGAGGCAATTTGTGATCCATGTAGCATATTTGTAACATCTGCGTCATAATACGCTCACAAATAATTTAATGAAAACTCGTAATTGAAAATATTTTTGAATTCTTATGACTATATATATTTGACAGTGTAACATGCTTATGGAAAATCTGCTTTCTTTGCTCCTAGTGTTCATAAGATACGTGTAATGTATAAAAATATATGTCTGTTTATGATATTTGTATTCACAACCACGCCTGTCGGTGGTAATCGTTCTCCGTATCAAAGTTAACCTTTTATTTCTACCACAACAATGGCATAGATGCAAAGCAAAAATAATACATTATGTCTTAGGGCTATATTAAGAATAGAGTGCAATATCAGTTTAAATCTATTCCGCAACTGATCATTATGTTCTGTTTCGCGTGCCCGAAGGCATTTGGTTGAGGCTTAATAGATATCAGACAACAACATATCTTTCCGAAAGAAGCTTTTATTTGAAGAGTGAGATTTAAACTAAGGCAACATCAAAGCGTGAAACGTAACTTACGTGGCAGGGGTGAGACACTCTAAATAATTCGTAACATTCCTTGTCAGCTACACCCGCAGCACAGTGCAGGAAATGTTTGTAACTTCTGGAAAAACGGAAGACAATTTGGGAAGAACATTTACAAAACGAACATTCAATCTCTATATAGAAAATAAAAGATTATAGTCAATTCAATTCCAGATATATTAAACTATTGTTTGTAAAGCGATAAAATATCATAATAAAGAAAAAAGATATTTGAAAGAAAATATATATATTAACGTATCATCTGTTGTACTGTACCCTTAAGAAATTTATCACTTAAAAAGATTTCGATTAAGAGATATTTTATCAGCGTAGGTTAACATCATCATATGTGATATACCTGTTGTGTCGACGCGCCCAGGCGAAGAAGTAGAGGCCCCCAAGTCATATAAATAGAGGTAGTCTGGCTGTGGCAGGGGTGTTGAATAGCTGTTGAGTAGCAGTCGAGTAGCGGTTGACTAGAGATCGTCCGAAGGTGCTACATAGCAGTATCTTGAGACATAACAATACCACGACATGAAAATTTACATACATGATCTCTATAGTAAATGGATGAACTATTTTGCATTTGAATACGAAAGCAAAATTTGGAATTTGGATACGATTGTGTGACATGATGGATAACAGCCAGGTACATGCTAACACGTATTCGGAAAGTCCCAATGGAAATTGAAGTATTACAATGGATGGAAGGAATGACTTCAAAAATAGGAAATCAAAGGGGTGGGATACTCTTGGAGGACAAAATTTGAATGGCTATGACGTCAGCTGTTGTGTGCATCTTCCTCGAAACGATTTCACCATCATTTCGATTTACGTCTTCCTTATTTCGTTGCGAATATATATATATATATGTATATATATATATATATATATGCAAGACACGATGTGCAAATTGTTCTCATATTATATTTTCTATTTCCACGCATACGCTGTGTTTGTCTTTGATTTTATTGACTACACAATATAGTAGGTTCAGTTAGGCATCTTCTGTGAGAAAAACGACGCCATGTCGCAATTCACTCTGCCAGAAATTTGGGAAAGACATGCTGTTACTGCTTGGCATTCGCATCGGAAGCTCCAGTAGGAACATTTCAGAGTGTTTGGGTATCAATCTGAGGAAAGTGCAATTTGAGCACACGTACGATAAAAATCAAACATCCAGCCATCATCATGGAGTTTTGTGCGATCACTGGTGATGGCGAAGCTGTACCTGCATTGATTTTCCATCACAGCCTCAGACTCAACACGGAGTCATACATCAAATGCGTGGATAAGGTTCTGCAAGAGAGCAGCTGCTGGAAAATCTTATGTCTGGCAACAGGATTTTGCACGATGCAACAGAAGCAAGGGAACCCAGTCATGGCTGTCAAATAATTTCTGCGACCACCAACCTTCCCAGACTGTAAACCCCGTGATTATTGTTTGAAGCATGCAGTTGAACGAGAGACCAACAAACTTCTAACACCAAGGATGAACCGAAGGCATGGATTATGGCAACATTCATCAACTTAAACAAGGACGACAACCAGAAAAGTTGTAAGAGTTTCCGAGGTCGTCTGAAGGCTATGGCTTAAGTTAATAGCAAGTGATATTTAGCTTAGATCTTATAGGATAAATACCCGCAGTCCTTTTCCTTTTTCAGATAAGGTGTAAGTTCCGAAGAGCAATTTTGTTTTGCTTTAGTCCTGCAAGTTTTCCAAATGGTCATGTTTTTGGTTTCTCCACCTAACAATTGAAATAAAAATATTATTTTATATTAAATTGAACATTTCCACATCCATAGTGAGAAAAGATATTACGGCATATAATTCATGTCTGTAACTACTATACACAAAAAGAAAGCTGCAAGATTATATTGTAAACACTGAGGCTATGTGATAATATTTCTGTATATATTTCTGGAGAAGCTGTTGAAGTAGACGCTTGTGATATAGTTGATTTCGATTATGCTTGATTGTTATATTGATTTTATACTATTATAAATCTCTCTCTATATAAATTTAGCTAAACATATGCTGGCCACTGATAAAATGTTTAATGACTTTACTTCGGGACCGTTTAGTCACTGCCGTACTACTCTGACAACATACACACATGAGGTGGACTACGAATTTCGATGCGTATATATTTGTGTTATGTTTGCGTAATCTCAGTTTGCCTGTGCGTTTCTCTGGGTATGTAAAAATATTTCATTTATTTCCTTCAGTATGTTTTGCAAAGGAAGGAAATATGCTCGTGGTAGGGCCTCCAGAATGCTCATCGTTTTCTTGGACCTTTTTGCTGCCTTTGAATCCCCCATCCCGCATGCAACATTGCATAGAACCCATCAATTTCTCACGGAATCCGCTTTTTTTCTAAAAGGATAAGGCAGAATATGTAAGTTTTCTTTTTTAAAATTGCTGTGGTGGAATCTAAGTTCATCTTACTCATTTCTACAATTAATTTTCGACTTTTGTACCTTCGAAACACCGTTTCCCCATTCCTATTGTTGAATCCCACCTTCGATATTATCTTTATACGTTTTCCTGTCGTTGTTAGCGGTGAGATTTTCGATTTCAGCATATTTTTCTTTCAACTATTACCCTTCAATGTCTTGCATATATTTTGAAAGAATTCATCCTTTGGGATCACTTGTTCATTGTATTTAGAGTTCTGACATTAATTTGATTTTTTATCAGTCATCTGCGGTTGTTTTTACTTTTGGTGGCTTCAGAGAAAATGACAGATCACTACATCATTTGACACTATACGTCATGGAAAGCCTATCACCTCCATACAAAATCCTATTTAAAAAAAAGGGTAACACAATTGTTTGTGGGTTGTATTGAATCCAAAATGTAGACATCAAAATAAACGAGAATTTGTCAGACGCAACGTATATACAAGTAATGTAAATGAAATGTGCTTCATATACTCAGGGAGCCACACCAAAACAATGTTAATGGCATGAACATAAGGGAAAACTAGTGCGCTTTTGAGACATGTTTATTGACAGGCACGATAACTTGCTATAGAAGAGAAAATAGACAATGAAAGGCAAAATATCAATTCTAAAACTATAAAGATATTTGTTAGTAATAAAAGAAAAGAGAAATTATAAGACGAAATTATAAGGAAGAAGCAGAGAAGATTGAAAACGTATAACAAAAAGGAACTTGTGTTTAGGAGAAAAAAACGTATTAAGACAAAATCTATCTACAAACTTTTCAAAAGTTAAAAGAACATTTATAAGAATGAAAAATATCTTCACAACAAACAAATTCAGACTGCAACTGAAACTGTTTATAGGAAATATATTATATCATTCGTCATCTAAGAGTAAGAATCTTAATGTGCTGACGTATCTAAAAATGACAGACAAATATAAAATGAAGTCTTCGCACAGACTGAGCAAAAGAAGCTGAAAAGTCAGTGTAACTAATGCTACAATGCGAGGAAACTGAAAGTACAATGCGACGGATTAACGAGAATCAACGCAACAACGCTATTATATTTAGGACGCACTATGTCATTCGTGCCCCTTGTTAGAGCTATCCAAACTATAAGAGTTGATTGAGCGAGAAAAAAAGAGGCCGACACACAGCTTTGTTAATTTTTGACATCAAATAGCGTGCTTGCGTGGTAGATGCTCGCTTTTGGTTTAATGGAAGGCTTGGCAATGCGACGTCTCGCAACGTGTAGAAACGATAGTGATACATTTATATATCGTTATGTGTGTGTGTGTGTGTGTGTGTGTGTGTGTGTGTGTGTGTGTGTGTGTGTGTGT
>NC_068998.1:50054480-50059196 GCF_001194135.2 Octopus bimaculoides
ATATATATATATATATATAGTAAGTGAGTGAACGATAAGTTCCTGAATTGATATGTACGGAATTAAAAAGAAAAATATGAATAAACAGGGGCCTGTTATACTTCTACAATTTCAATGTTGCCGAGACTTATGTGCTCATTAATATAACTATCGGTGTTTTAGATGTTAATACACTTTGTAATAGAATACTTAATAAATCTACTTACCAACAACTAGAAGCAACATAAAAAAGGCGAATTTCTTCATAGCGTTGCTCTTGTATTAC
Organism: Octopus bimaculoides; assembly: GCF_001194135.2. Lineage (NCBI taxonomy): Eukaryota > Metazoa > Mollusca > Cephalopoda > Octopoda > Octopodidae > Octopus > Octopus bimaculoides. Next base: position 50,054,746 of record NC_068998.1, read on the forward strand.
TTATTAATTGTGCTCACCAAGAAGTCAGCTGCAGATAGTGACATCTTAAATAAGTATATATGTATGATGTAACACATGTGCCTCAAATAATAGTAAATATTAAGCATATTTATCCTTTTGTCGCGTAGTGATATATTTGACATGGAATATTATATATGATGGTCTAAGTCTACATGTACACCTTTCCTTTTTCTTGACCCATGCTGGTTATCAACGACAATCGACGCATATAGGCTATTATATTCAGGACAAACAATGTGCCATATGTTACCGCCTACGGTCCCCATTACAGCTGCATGTGTGGAGGGATACAAAGGGACTGCATGAAGCCATAGCATCAAAGAATTGACATGAAATAGTGGTGTGCTCTTTCGTAACATAGATACATAAACGGTCTTGGTGTGTCTGCATAATCCGATCCCCTGCAACATGGATCACGTACTGATGATTGTAGCACACACACGCGTGCGCCGGCACACATGCAGAAACATGCGCGCTCACGCATATATAATACCTATATATACATACCTATATATATATATATATATATATATATATATATATATATATATATACAGACACACACACACAGAGCAACGCACATACATATATAAAATGTACTGCCTCGTGATAGAAAATTCAACAAAATAAGCGCTCTATCTGATGAGAGATAAATATTATTTATTTATAGGGCACGATACATGCATTGAACGGATGCTAATTGTTTCATATGTTGAGAAATACGCAAACCGCTCATAAAGAACGATCGAGTTAGCCATACGTTGCCTACCCTGTTTTGGCTCGTTTCTTTTATTATTCAATACTTTTAGTTCGTTATGATACGTGATTTGCACCTTAAGAATACATCTTAGTATAAGAGTTCTATATTTGAGTGATGAGGAAGTATGTACATTATTTACATTTGACGGATATTTGGTTTGGTTGTGTGTTTGCATGTCTGTTTGTGCCAAGTTGCCGTCTACACCCGTTAACAAATTTTCGTGAAACTTTGCAAACATGTTAAAACATCGTCAAGCTGGTTACAAGGCTCATTGAAGTTTAATAAAAAAAACTGCCACAAATTTGCTTCCATGAGGCTTTAGATAAACCCTTCATCTGGTTCCAAAGGGGACAAAAGCTAATGAGGTAAATGCTAGTTATTCTACCTATGTAGCAGTGGATAACATCTGACATTCCCAACTAATATAGGACTGCAGCTCAGTGTTGATGATGCAGACAGAACCTTTTCAAATCAACTGTTGGACGTCAGTAATGGCACTTCGGTTGGCGAGAATGATGGCCGGATAAGTTTGCGTTTTGTTCATATGGTATCTGATTTAAAGGACTAATGAATAACGTGTTTCCTAACCTGAGGAATCAGTTTACAGGCCACAATTGGTTGAAAAGACATGCCCTTGTAGCTCCAACGAACGTGGCAGTTGATGATTTGAACATCAAGCTCCTGGAACAGTTGCCAGGTGAGCATGACATCTATAATTTCATTGATGCTGTCCTCAACACCGATGAAGCTGTTAACTATCCAGTTGAATTCTTGAATAATCTTGCTCCACCCGGCCTTCCAAGTCACAACGTGCACCTCAAGAATCGGACACTAATTACGCTAGTTAGAAGTTTCGACCGTCAAAGCTTTGAAATGACACAAGATTTATAGTAAAGAAGATGATGCCAACAGTCTTGGACACAACAATTTTGACTGGTAAAGCAAGCAGTGAGCCGGTATCCACTTCTAGAATTCCGCTTATTTCCTCGGATATGTCTTTCGAGTGCGAGCGCCTGCAATTCCCGTCGAAACTGAGATTTGCAATGAGCAATAATCGGTGGTATTCCTTACCTGCGGAGGTTCTGAACTTTCCGGAACGAGTTTTCTCCCATGGCCAGTTTTATGTGGGAAACTCAAGAGTCGGTAATCTTAATAATTTGTTTATTTATGCTCCACAAAGAAACCAAAATGGTGTTCATCAAGAAGCTCTGCAAACTTAATACAATTCACCAAATTATTAGTTGTTTGTTATTTAACTATAATATGTGTAAGTGTTGTAGATGTATTGATATTCTACGTGTTATTTTAAAATCTATATGCAAATTATTTGTATGTCTACTGTAAAATTAAACGTCAGTCTGTTTCTTATTGGGCTACACACAGAGGGGACACACAAGGACAGACAAACGGATTAAGTCGATTATATCGACCCCAGTGCGTAACTGGTACTTATTTAATCGACCCCGAAAGATGAAAGGCAAAATCGACCTCGGCGGATTTGAACTCTGAACGTAACGGGAGACGAAATACCGCTAAGCATTTCGCCCGGCGTGCTAACCATTCTGCCAGCTCGCCGCCTTCAAGGGTTATATTCTCTTGGAACGCACAAGAGCCCTTTTTCATAGTTGTTTATTTTGAATTGTTATTATCTCATATCTGATTAGCCTGTTATTTCGTAACACGCTTCACAATTTTGGTATCAATCCCTTATTGAGATGTCCTAATAACAAGATCCTCTGTAAGACAGTTCGGTATACTCTGTAAATACACTAAAACCGTTTTAAGGGCTACATATATTGTAGTGTTGATAAGCGAAACAATTATGAGAACAGAAACAAGAGATAAGCCCCGTTTTCTCGCGAATTACCGGTTGCACGTCAAGGAGATTGTGTTCAAAAAGACTTATACTATTATACACCACATGGATTTCGAATTCACCATCCTTTTCAGAAAAAACACTAAGCACAGCATGGGTTGAAAATCCGATTTTGATGCATTCTTCGATGCATAGAAGAGACGTACGATAGTGCGAGCATGAGCAATCTTTAACTTAAATACCCTGAGATCCAGTTTCCCATCTCACGGTATTGGCCTATACCGTGAGGATGGTTTGGGAATATCTCATGACTTCGTTAGTCACATTCCGGAGAATTTAGGAAAAGCAAACCATTGATATCGTAAGTAGAGTTGTCCTCAAAATCGCTGTCAGCACTAATCTGTAGACAGTTAAAATTTAGATGTTTAACTGGATCATGTTATGAATATTTAAAAAGGACCTGAATATATACATCAGAATCATGATAGCTCTATAATTATTTACTTGGTCAATAATTGGTGTGCCCTGTATGATATAATCATGTGCACCTTTCGTTCATTTATTCACTGAACACCTTGAGGACACACTTTTCACACATTCTGCTGCACATATTCAGGTCTTCATGTCGGGGTCGGTGTACAGTTGCCACACCAACTGAAAACCGTATCCTAATTGTTTGTATAGTCACACGACAGTCTTCTCAACGAGAACTGTTGTTCTGCCGACCCTCTCCCTCCCAAACCTCTCCTCGTGTCTCACAAACTTTCTACCGTTTTTTAATCTCTTATACCCATCAAAAATTAATACTTGCTTCATACAAGTTCATACATAAACCATCTATAGCAATTCCTAAAATTCTGATGAGGGTTCGCTCAATTTAGAACATTTCATCGCATATTAAGTTTGCAAATCAAATGCACATCCCGAATCTATTCTGAACAACAGTCAGCTGTTACAAGTTGTTTTTTTGTACAAGCATGTGCATTTTCAAAGGGCTGTTGCAGCTCATTCCTCCGGTCTAGAACGGTGTTCCGCAACCGGCCTGCGGCCTGCCACGGCATACTAGTGTGACGAGACGATGCTAAGTATACCGCAGTGTATCCTGAATATGTATTTTCCCAATACTTTTAGCTATACGTTTAGTTCAAGTGAGCTGCCGAATTTTAAAATGAATGTAAGTGTGCCTCAAGTGAAAAAAGGTTCAAGAGCACTGGTCTCGATTAAAACATCCTACAAATCAGCTTCGTAGATGAATAATAATTATAGACTCATATAATTATCGTCTACGACAGTTAAAGCTGTCACTCTTTAGAAGTTTAAAGACTGGTAATAAATATAATAAATCTTAGTATAATAAATCTTCAGTTTAACAACGAAGCCATATTTTTCAAGTGTGTAATCAGTAGATGGTGTTAAATTTGGAAATTTTGAGAAAGAATAAAACAAATAGGTAAGTATATGTTTGGAGTATTTAACTATCCTTTTCATTAAAAAACGATACAGAAACACAAGGCTGACGCATCACAACATGCAGAGAATAACGGTGGCAAATCGTCATGACAATATATTCTTCATTCATACATTAGAAATGCAACCAGAAGTGCTGAAAGGTTCGTTGGTGGTTGAAATGTAATCTATAAACAGAATAGAAAAATTACAATTTACATAAATATTGAAGCAGCTGGAATGAAGTATTCAGGGATGTAGATATATGCATACACAGAGACAAACGTACGCATATGCACGTATACATAAATCCATGTTCATACATACATACATACATACATACATATATATATATATATATATATATGTGTGTGTGTGTATGTGTGTGTGTATGTATGTATATGTATA
>NC_068998.1:50059370-50065518 GCF_001194135.2 Octopus bimaculoides
TATATACACAAACATACGTACACGGAGCGAGGGATAAATTATCGACATTTTATATATTTCATTTCGAGCATGCGCATTGTTTGTTTTTGCCTTTGTCGAACACAGTAGAGTAACGTCGGTTGAACATCGTCGGTGAGAAAAAAAACATCACCATCACGTAATTCACTCTGGTAAATCTGTCATGTTAATGATGGCGGGAATGATGCGAAAATCTTACCGCCTCTCTACAACTGCTGAAGATAGCAGAAGTTCTCAAATTTGCGACAAAATTAATAACAAGAATAGCAGCTTGCAGTAGACTGTAGCTTCTGCGCCGGTCAATGTTACTCTGATAGATAATTCCTCTCGATGGAATATTGCTAAACCTATTAGCAATGGAAATATATTATAATGAAATCAAAACAAAGATCATAAGATTATTCGAATGCTAATCTAATGTTCTTTGTTTCAACTTCATTATAATAAAGCAATTATAATTATAATAAATACAATTATTACAATTCTACAAATGTAATATTCTACTAATTGCCAATGTTATTAGCTCGTGAATCCCTTATTAGAGATTGTTTAATCAATCTGCATTACAATGATTCAATAACGTATGGTAGTATTCCGGTTATATCTAAAAGAGCTATTCTATATATACATGTTGAAGAAATATCGGGGCGGTATCAAGGATAGCGGAGTAATTATTGATGCGATAGTTTAGATGAAATGACTTACCTTATATTGGTTATTTTGAAAAGGTACTGAAATCAAAAAGCAAATATCATAAAAGTGAAAATCTACCACACAGTATTCTATCACACACAGCTTGATGTAAAACTACTTATCGAGATTCATTCGGTATCACGTGCCAGTTAAAGCAAAGTCCAACCTCTGTTGTCACTCATGTGCATTGGCTTTTGGTTGTTGAATATGATAGTGGGAAAATAATACTGGCTGGTCTTTTCTATTTTACTGATTTCCCGAAAAGGGAGTGAGGAGAAATTATAATAATGCGCCTAGTGGCACTGACCAGTTTGGACTAAACGGAAATCACAGAGCGAATTGCTGCAGAGGTGAATGCTGAGTTTCGTTAATGCTATCATGGAAAGATAGAGACGATGTTGCGAAATAGTTTGGGCCCTACGGATTAAATATATTAGAAATTTCCAAATTTAACGATAAATGCAATTACTTTCAAGAGAGTAGATTTTACTATCCTTATGTAGTACCAGCCTTTTTGTTTTTTTTCAGATTAGAATGGTTTTAATAGATATTTCATCTCATTTGTATATTTATAAACGCGTTACTCTTGTTAAGATATGTTTGTCGCAGCCATGTATAACTTCGCATGATATTTTAATTATTTTTACACACCTGTCCTGTTAATCCAACAGTCATGAATGGGTATTTGACAGTTATGTAATTCTAGGGCTCATTTAATTATCGTCAAAGTTGTTAGGCATTGGTATCCTTAAAGAAAAATGTTTAAGGGATCTGCTTTACAATGAATGAATATTGAGGAATAATATTGTAATCTTGGCTACAACAATTGGTTGTATCAAAAGGTTCCCGGCCTATTCGAAATAGTCACCTTGTACAGCAATACACCGGTCAGAGCGTTACTACAACTTTTAGTTTCGCCTGGAATTTGTTTTTGAAAGCGAGTCGAGGACCCTCTGCAATTCGCTCTAGACCTTGACATTAGTGTTAAAACGCCGACATTTGAGCTAGTGTCTGCAAGTGCTAAATCCGGCGAAGAGTGCCGGTACAGAAACAATACCATGTTGTTTTTGGTGAGAAACTACGAATGAGGAGAGCTCGGTGAGAATCTAATTGTTCGCGCTCCAGAGATCCAGTCGTTTTCACCGAATATTCCTCCCTCAAACGCTTTAAAACGTTACAGTTGAACTCTCGATTGACGGTCTGGCCCTCGGAGTCGAATTTTCTATGAAAAATGCCCTATTTCCGGGGAAGACTTTCTTCCAGATCTCTCATCGTCTTCCAGAGAATTTCTTCCGCTAATAAAGCATCTACGTCACTCGCAATATTGCTAACTTCTTCGACGTTATTTTACCGAAGCCTGCTCAGTATCTCTGTAGCAAAGATTCCAAGTTTAATCCAAAATTTCACGAAGTAAACACAGAAATGTCACTCGGCACACTTCCTCATGTATGTTCTTGCTCTCCGTGCTCTCATCTGCCGGTGTCTTACAAACCTATGTCGGAAACGTTTTGATAGAACATTGTAACATTTTAATATATAGATACTGGTGTAGAATGGAAGTAGAATCGAAGACACCCCATTAATTTTTGATACAATTCTTAATATCAAATCACATACCTTTCTATAGCGATAGTTGTACTGAAAAAGCAAAGCAAAAAGTAAGTGTCAGCAATGTGAATGCTACAACAGTGTATTTAATTTATCTTCATAAATATACATTAATTAGGATGATCCTTACAAATTATCATTACTGTATTTTTATGTGATCTGTGATAGTTCAGGCAAAGAACTAAATTTACTGTCACATGTGTACATTAATTGCTGTAGTTGATTAAATATCATGGTAGTAAACTCCCACAAGCTGTTAATTCCATGATAGCGATTCGGTGAACAGCGATACGAAACATAACGGTAGTGATATATTTCAAAAATAAATTATTATCTTTTAACCGGCAGTAAAATATGGTTTTAGATTGAAGCGCTTTCCTCACAATGACAATATCATTAGAAATATTTCTGTTACAGTATATTGGTTGTACTTAAGATATACACAACATTAAACGTGGGACACTCTTTAACAACGTTGAGTTAAATTTGTGATCCCTGCAGCATAACATACTTGAAACCTCTGCATCATAATATATTACCAAAAATTTAATGAAAAGGGAGAATAAAAAGTGTATTTGAATTATACATATTTGACTGCTTTCTATGATCGTAGTGTTTATAATCTATGTGGAATATCTGAGACGTCGACTGTGTATTTATGATAATTTTATTCACACCCACGTCTCTCGGTTACAATCGTAAGTTAACTTTATATATTTATCATAACAACAGCATTGACACACAAACCATATATTAGATAATAGTGCTATTTAAAATCTTGTTAAGAATATCAATTTAAAGCATGCAGGAGGATGTATATTCCGCAAGTAAACACTATACTGTGTTTCTCACAATGAGTCAACAGATATTTCAGAATGAGTTAACAGATATCAGATTACAGAAAGACAGCTTTTCTTTTAGGAGTTACATTTAATTTAGCACAAAATGAAAGATCAATAAGTAGATATTACAACTATGTACCTCGCACGAGTGAGCCATTCCGAACAATAAGTAACATCTAGCGTGGGTGTCAGGTGTAAAACATTTCAAGAGGGCGTCGTAACTACTGGAATAACCAAAAAATAATTTTGAAAGATCGTTTACAACCCGAATATTCAATTTCTACGTATGAAATAAAATAATAATGTCAATTCTATTCGATATATATGACGTTCATTTCTGTTTCTACAGTTGCATCATTCAATTTCGTGTTTTGGAACCTTGCCTTCTTTGATATTATTCCTATTCTTATTTTGTTTCACATTGTGCCTATTAGTGCAGTCACTATCTTTCCTTTCCACCCGGATTGTTCCTTGGCGTTTCTGCTATAACTGAATCCTAATTTGCCTCTGCTCTACTTTTCATGCCATTTCTTCCCTTCATGCAAATATTTCCTTTTCCAGTTGGTTTTTCTGAATATTTGTTAACATGTACCTCACTGTTATCTACTATATTATACATGTATTATCCTTATTCAAAGTTCCGCGTTTGTATTCAAGTACAAACTTACTTATCAATTTACTATTGCATGTAGAATTCCAGGTTGTGGCATGACGAAGAAAATGATCTTAACCGATGAATTTTCTTTTTAAATTGACAAATATCGTAAGTATAAATTATAATATATAATTTGATAATAAATAATAAATGTTCTCACCTCACAAAACATTGTCCACAAGGTAGACAGAAATTCTGCATTTCCTGGAAAGGACCTTTTACGATTGTGCATATCTTATTATGGACGAAGTAAAACCATATTTATGAGATCTTATTCTCCTTAAGATACCACACAATATCATCCAGCAACTTCGAATTACTCTTCTTGATTTTATTGAAGCTGGCGACAAGGTTTCGTTATTGCTTCTTGAAATAATCAGCGCTTCACGCACAATACGGTGGGCATCATTTTTTTGTATGAAGAGGTATATACCTTAATTTGACATTTATATCTACGAAGAGCCCAAAAAAGTTCTTGCGAAAGAGGGTTAATTTTAACGAGATAGCATATACAAATTTTGTGTGTTAGTGAAACATAGATATGTATACTCTTCTTACGATGGTTTTGTTAGCATTTGATTGCAAATATATGTGATATTTATCTTTGACATTTATACGATGCATGCCTGCACTCCTCGGACGTTCTCAGATAACCTCTTATTTCATGGGGGCCAACTTTCTTTGATTTATCCACGCAAGCATTCCAAGCGTCTGAGCCCGCGGTTGCTGCACCTATACATAGAAAATAAAATCTCTTTTGTTTATATCAAGTTGAACTTTTCCGTACCAATACTAAGCTATTTGAACGGTGTAATTCATTTCTTCCATCATCATACAGGAAAATAAATCTGAAAGTTTAGATGGTGGAAACTGTTGCTGTATCATAATATTTGTTTGTAATTGAAGCTTGAAGTTGCTAAAGTAGAAGTTTTGTGAGATTTTGACACCAATTATTTTATTTGACTGCTTTGATTTCTCGTACATTGATTCTAATATTTTTATGTTTGGTCAAATACATTGCACAATATCGACAACGCCTTCATCTCACGGCACATCCTTATTATTACAATAACTAAATATAGCACGCTCTTAATGACATCCAGTCAATGTCGTTGTTATAGTTATAAAGACCTTCACTTGTAACTCAAATGAATTTATATTTCTCTCCTTCATAGTTTGCCACAAATGAAACAACAATCACATAGTAAAAAATTATACCTATGTCAAATGTCACGTAAATATATGACGAATTCATCATTACTTTCGTTAGAATATTCGTCATATCGTTTCGGCGAATTTGACTATTTCATGTAGTAATGGGCGCTGCTTTGAAACGCATTCTAAGAATAACGGTTAGGTATGTAATTGTATATGTGCATTGTGCATAAATTATGATAAACTGAAATGTCCATAATATGAAATAATAATAGATTGAAGCTTTGACTATTGGTTACCTACGTAAGTTTCACCGTTGTGTTTGCTGGAATGATATAGTGTGTGATCGACATGAAACCGGATGCTTAACCGCTTGCATTATATAAACTTGGATAGTTGGAAGTTATTATAAGTGCGTTGGGAGTGAAGTACAGAGATAGCTCATAGAATATAGAAATAGTAAGCAAATAAGTAGATCTAAATGGGAATACAAGAAATATAATGAGAGTAAATAATTATAATTAACTAAAGATTGAATGAAAACAAAAGAAAAAAAGAAAAAGGAAATCGATATAAGATTGTGTTAAAAGGATAAAGCGTGTAAATCAAAAGTAAGCGAATAATAAATTATTAAGTATATATAAACATATTGTTGAAAATAATAAGCGAAATATTCAGAGAAGCAATCGACAGATTTATTAGTGGGAGACTAATAAATCTGTCGATCTGTCGATAAATATTTAAAGTGGTAGGACGAAAAATATCAATAAACGGAGAGGTATTATGATAGCTCTACAATCTGAAAGCTATAGAGATACATTTGCTGATTGATTTAATCATCGCCATTTTAGGTGCTTAAGTGCACTGGAATACTCATGGAATACCTATGGAATACCAATGGAGTATTTATGGAATACTAATGAAGTACCAATGGAATACTTAATACGCCTACTCACCAACAAAAAGCAGTAAAGTAAAAGTGGACAATTTTATCATGTCGCTGCCTCTGTATAAATAAGTCTAATCATGTAGAAGTCATCTGGAGATAGCGTAATTTTAAATATAGGTATACGTACATACATACATACATACATACATACGTACATACATACATATATATCGATACCTTGTTGTACCATTCTTATGAATTTATATATATATATATATATATATATAT
>NC_068998.1:50065716-50066332 GCF_001194135.2 Octopus bimaculoides
ACATACATACATACATACATACATACGTACATACATACATATATATCGATACCTTGTTGTACCATTCTTATGAATTTATATATATATATATATATATATATATATATATATATGTGTGTGTGTGTGTGTGTGTGTGTGTGTGTGTGTATGTGTGTGTGCCTGTGTGTATGTGTGTATGTATGTATATATATGTATATATATGTATGTATCTGTGTATGTATAATTACATATATGTATGATGTAACACATGTTTGGTCCAAAATATATATTTTCCTATCGAATAGTGATATATTTGACAATGATTATTGTATATGTGACATTCTAAAATAAATGTGCATATTTATTTTGGCTTATTCCATACTGTTTAATATTGAGACTCGGCGCGTCAAGGCTGTTACATTTTGGATACAACTGTGTGTCAGGTGTGAACTGCTGATGTTCACTATTACAGTGAGTGTCTATGTGAAGAGAGGAAAAGAGTGCAAGAGAATTGGTTAGTATTGGCAATAAGACCCCTGAGAACATGCCGCCACACTCGTGACCTAGTTATATGTATGTGTGCGTATACATATACACATACATAAACATGTATATATATATATATATATATATATAT
>NC_068998.1:50066533-50069054 GCF_001194135.2 Octopus bimaculoides
ATATATGTGTGTGTGTGTGTGTGTGTGTGTATGTGTGTGTGTGCATATATACAAGCATCTATTGATATATGGAAAGTAGTTCTTTCTTAAGAATATTTATCCAAGCACACACAAATGTAGCTCTATATCGATTAACGATATTGGAAATCCCACATGTGAATATGTAGTAGCGATTATCGAATACTTGCTACGATAATAGTGCCTTATATTTTTGAAGTCCCTGTTGTCACTATTAGTTCCAAATCAATCTAAGCGCATCAGGTATGTCAATCTAAAATGTTGGATGGCGATTATATCCCTGTGGCTAATGTGAGCTATTTGAGTATTTCAGAAAACCTCCAGTTTCTGGTGACGTGTTCTAGATCTGCCCATATATCGTTAACAGTTCGCCCCACCAACGCCTCATTTGCTGCTGCTAAGGGCGCGGTTTTACACGGCACAACCAAAATTCAACATCCTCAGTGTAGTTATAACAAAATGTAGGTTTGAGTGGCAATTTGTATTGTCCTCCCCGTCACAAATATAATCTGGTTCGCCCGGGTCGATTTTCTTTTTTGCTGTTTAGAGACAGCTTGACGTAATTAGTTGATTTTGTCCCAAGCCCAATGACTTGCTTTCTAACGTGTCTCTCCTACAGCTTATAATTTCAACATCGTTAATTTTGTATCAACTGCTATTCTTGCTGCTGATATTGTTGGTGTATATAACTATTTTTTGTACGTGTGCGTACCTGCGTATGTGTGACTCTGTATGTGCATGTATATGTGTGTGTGCGAGAGTGTACTTCCGAATTAATTTCATTGCGTAATCATAAAACTGTCCTAAATTTTTGATTTCGAGTAATCAACTTTTCAGGTAGCAGAATCCTCATTCCAGGAGGTGTACAAACTAACCATTTTCCTGTATAATACTTGGTGTGATGAATCTATCGGAAAATATTTGATTCATTCAACTAACATTGTCAAAATAATACTCAGGTTTTAATGTGTAATTTACTTCCTGAATTCTCAAATATGAAACTATAAATTTTTGAAGACAAATTTGAGACATTTGCAATATAAAAAAAATACCAAATGAAAACAGACACTCATTATCGGAATATTTGCTTTATTTAGTTGTGCATGAAAATTATAACCAGAAAGGCAGAAACAATTGTTGATAATGGAGATGCCATCTGTAAAAAAAAAAAATAGTGAAAAAGATTATGCATATTTCGTTACAATATTTTTGTATTTAGGAAATGCTTTGGAGCTTACCTAACAAAACTATGCATTATTTGGCGAAGAAACAAGTAGGAAAATGAGAGAATGATGTATTATCTGGTCGGTTAAAAATGCTTTTGCTTGAGAGAAGACAGAGTATGCCATTCCGTAAGGCAGTGCGAATTCGGTCCACTCTGTACATGCCACATGATACCTACATGCTTTGAGTTGAAACACATCTGTCGCCGAGCTGTCCATTGTAAGCTTCTAATCTTTGCTATAATGTTACAAAATATTTAATTACTTTTCGTGAATGCCTAACATTATTCTGAAGTAAATCCTTCATTTTCGGAACGAACAAAATGCCTCTCATATCATTTTACCCCCGTAGTATTTAATCAATTCTTTATTCTTTGCAGTGGCGATGCAAGAGCAGAAGCTTAATATGTTCGTTAGACGAAGAAATTGTTACTAGTACGTATACTCTATAAACCTACTTCTTATTTAATGGCTGACCGGCAAATTTTCGGTGAGTTAAACATACCAATACCTGTTGGCAAGCGATAATGGAGGGACAAACAGAGATACAAAGACACACACATAAACATATATGTACCACGTCTTTAAGTTTACGTGTACCAAATTCATTCACAAATCTTTGGTCGTACCAAAGTTATAGCAAACAACATTTGCTATATGTGACATGCAATGGGACTGAACATGGAACTATTTAGTTGTGAAGCAAGCTCCTTTCAACATAGCCACGCCTGCGTATCTATTGATATGTATAGTAGTAATAGATTTATACTATTGTAGTAAGATAGAAATGTAATCAGAGCGTATGTTCAACATCTAGATACTGTAGTCAATCGGTAGTAGTATCATAGATAATTTAATAGTTAGTTACATTATGTACATTTGACGGATATTTGTCCTCATCTTGTTTGCTGTTAACTCAAGGTTTCCGCTAATATACACTCCAGCCTTCATCAGGTGTCTTGGGGAAATTTCGAAACTGGGTGCTCATTCCTAACGTAATTTTCGATGTTATTATTATTATTATTATTATTATTATTATTGTTCAGTAGCTTTATTTTTATAACGTGCTTTCACTTCACTACCGAGCGCAGCTCTGTGCGCCTTGGGTATGTGCTGTGGTTTGCTGTGGTGCTCTTATGTTTACTGTATTGAAAGTGTTTTGCGTAGAATGTGTGCAGTACCCAGTAGTGCAATTTTCTGTATGTTATATATATTTGTAAGTCCTGGTATTTTTGTTATGTATTTGTCTGAATATTTTTTTATTATACCTATTATTATTA
>NC_068998.1:50069681-50072874 GCF_001194135.2 Octopus bimaculoides
AGATAGATAGATAGATAGATATAGATATAGATATATATATATATGCGTATACACATATATTACAGTCGAAGACATTTCTCCAGAGTGCCTAGCAGTATGAGGAAATCCGGAATTATATGGTGGGGATGCATGTGTATAATCTATGTAGAATTTTACCCCAGATATGAGTGCTAAATAATGAAACTCGAACCAATACGACATCGATCGACTGTGTGCAACAAATATTTCGTGATTTGAGCAATAACCTCATTGTTAAAACTTCATAATGGTCATTGGGGCCATTTTGAAAACCTTTTAGCAATACCTTACAATCAGCCGTGTTTTTGTAAGCTGCAATTTAACCGTATATTATTTAATAGGTATTGGTATTTATGTTTTCACAGACGATAGATATTTTATGATCTACCAAACGTATGTTTTTCTTTGGTTAAAACCTGCTTTAACTTTATGCATAATCGAAGAAGTATAAAAGAAACTTACGAAGCACCAGTGTATCCTCTTGAAGCCGGCATGGCATGAAGGTTCGATAGACGGAGGGAAACACTCCAGAAAGTCTTTGTAACCACTGAAAGTTTTAAGCTTATCTTTAAATTTCTTTTACAATGCAATCATTCAATACCGTACACTACTTAAACAATATAAATTAAAGAGAAAATAAGCATTCGAAGCAACACTAATTTCCATGTGGTACATGTGACACCAATCGGACAGAATCGTAGGTATTGTTAGAATTCTAAAATGCGTGAATGTTCTACATCGTGCAAGTGTTTTATTTGCGTGCTGTGTACAAATAGCAAGGAATAAACCTTAATCGAATGGTGCTATAGCGCCTATCAGCGTTTGCTACATAGGGAGGGAAAATGACAACTATATCTAATACATGCGTTATTTATATATAACGACCATCTGTTTTGGAACCATTTTCCACACCGGCAAATTTGGCACCTATTATTGCTTGCAAACCCGCATATATGGTATTTTATTCTAGTATATCAGAAACTCTTATTGTGTGTGTGTGTGTGTGTGTGTGTGTGTGTGTGTGTGTATGTGTGTGAGTGTGTGTGTGTGTGTACATGTGTGTGTATTTGTATTGTGTGCGTGTGTGTGTATGATATTATTAAATGTTATGTATATAGAGAGGAAATTATGCGGAAGATTACATTAGGAACATCAAGTATATCCGATATATTAAATACGTCAATTACAATATATGTATACAAGCAAAACGAGAGGAAACAAAAGATTGAAACTTTCAGATGATGATCTTCTTTTTATGTATAAATATGTCGACATTTTTATTGATAGTTCCAACCAGCAGAGAATACAGATGACAGAGCAAATTAAAGGTGCGGAAGAAAGTTGTGATAAATCAAATAGCTGTTTCTAGGGTGTCAGCAATCCATAATAATGAGCCGTGTATTTCATATAAATATGCGGCCTAATGGATGCAGCTAACATTGGATGAGACGTACCTCCGTCATCAGGGTATAAAAGATCTTAATGAAGAAATGTTCAAAGAATTTGTCCTACTCTAGGCAAAAGGCCCGACATGTTATGGGAAAACGACCTGTCAATTAGATCGACCCCACTTATGGGATGACCTGATAGATAGAGAGACTGATCGATTTAGTTATTGGTATTTTGATCAATATCTCTATGATTTTGTAAAAATATTGTATAATAACTATCGTAGAAATAATATATTTCATACCCACAGTCTTTTCTGCTGGATGCGTACTGGAAAAATTGAGGACGACATGTTTCTTTACCCATAGCTTTGCACTCATTCCAAGAGATGTAGGAGGTGGCGGCATCTACAAAGAGAAAGTAAGTATATTTCTTTTTTATATCGTATTCTACAACATCAAATCTTATTAGAAATCCATAAGGAAATATATTTTTGAAAATGTCATTAATTGTTTCTAACAAATTTGAGGGAAAGGAAGACACAGGATTGAGGAATTCTTTGGCGTTGATATAGAGCTCATGGAAGTTAGATGATCAGTTTTTCTTTAGAGCTAAGAACAGAGTATTAATGGGCAAACATTTGTAATACAAATATTGAAAGTGTATTTCTTTGATGGGTTTCATTTGCAAATATAGTGTAAACTATATATACTATTATAATTTGAAAACGGTTTAATAATATAACGAGATCAATAATATAGCCATAAAACTCAAAAATAAGGTACAGATAAATAATATAAAAATGACAGTAAAAATACTAAATGATTAAAAATATCGACAAAATAAAAATAAACAGAAAAGACCTCTAACAAGTATAACGTTAACAAAAATATAATATTGAATAAAATAAGTAAATAAAACAAAATCAGCTGAAGTATCCCCAAAAATAAAAGAACACCTAGGGGTGTCATATGTGTTTTTTGAGCAAATGGATGAATATAGATTAATAAAAAATGAGAAATAATATGAATTAGAATAATAATAAAAAGGAAAATAGGGATCAGAATAAAAGTGAAATTAATAAATAAAATTGTGCTATTGGAGAGTGAGGGTTTTTATTTATACGATAGTATGCTTGTGTATGGTTATGTAAATAAACGAATATAGAAAGAAATAGGCAATGGGGTATTTTTTATACATTAATATACAATTGAGTTCTAATGATATAGATTAGAATGTATGATAAGTATCTAATTTATGGATTTGCAAATATAGTGAATTAGAAGTAATTTTGGTAATCGTTAAGAATGTGGAAATAAGTGGAGAATATGACAGCGTTTTCAGTTATACATTAATTACGTTAAAAATATTTTATACGGGCATCGGATATAATGTTTTGATGTAATAATAGCGAGAGTGCAAAAGAAACAGATAGAGAAATATATGTGATTAACTTATTTTTTTATATTAAGAATTGTGGCCGATTTTTTACTACAATATATTAGAAATATTTAGTATGGCCACCTATTTACATCTGTAACTATAGATATGAAAAAGTGTAAAAACATAGCATGTAATGATTTATGATAAAAATCAGTTCTAATGGGTATCTGGTAAATAGATAGAGTATTAATCTTAGTGAATTAATGCTAGAAGAGCAAACACAAAATAGATGTGATGTCAATAATGCCTAAGTGTTGAGAAGTATTTGGGGAGCATAGAGAAGCACTTTCTTTCTCTTGTTTACCCCAATATATATATATATATATATATATATATATATATA
>NC_068998.1:50073132-50076269 GCF_001194135.2 Octopus bimaculoides
ATATATACGTACATATATAAATATATGCATGTACATATATATATATATATATATATTTTCATGAAAGTATTGCAATTTAGATGTTACGCTTCCTGTTAATGAAATAATATTACTTACCGGATATAAGAAGAACAATAAGGATAGATATACTGTGCATGGTGTTTCCTGTAAAATACTAGTTCTGATGTTGTATGTTTCAGTTCCTTGTTAGTTTTCTTTCCTCGATTCACTTCTTCGTTACTTTATCTTACACGATGCAATATAATGTAACAGATGTTTTATTGAGAGTGTAATGTCCTTATAATCTTTTTGTATTTTCATATGTAATGTACAATATTTGACGTTTATATGGTTTATGTGAGAATGTAGCATATTCAGTATTCATTTGCTCTCTATGTATCGACATGCTAAAGCAAAATGGAATGGAGATAAGCTTGTATGAAACCTAATTAATATATACTTGATACATTCATATTGAGCAAAATATTCCAGATGTTGATATTACAGACCTCAACGAACTGAAGTATGAATCCGAGAATATCGCAACCCCACTATGTTGTGAAAAGAAGAGAAAACGACAACATTCCCACAAAATCCTAGTTGGCAAGAACGTATTCAACCACAAATCCAGTTACATATGTCTCACATAGAATGATTGACAAGAATATCAAATCAACAGAAATCTGAAAATTAAAGAAAATATATATGAAAACCATACTTGACATCGAAACCTCCCTACAAACTCTCAAGCAAACAGTACGTGCTTAAGATGCCCGCATAGCCAGGTATTCGTCAAGGATAACAACAATTTTAAAAATAACGCAATCTAGTTTTACAGGAAGATAGGGATAACACCTTTGACAGTGAATTCTGTGCAATTAAAAGAAGTGAATTAATGCTTTTTCAAATACAATACGGCATCTTCTCTTATGGACCGAAAGTCTGTAAACACGGGTCCTATGTTTGTAAAAATCGGTTACTCATCAATAAGATGAACATCAGCCACTGTTAAAAAGAACAGAAGAACTTGTCGATTGCCTGAATAGACTAAAAAAATCTTTCAAAAGTATACTAGCTAAATGGATTACGAAATGTTTGGAAATTTATAAATTAGAGATGCTTCTTATCTGTAAGTATGAGATCATGGAGAACCACTCTGATTTTGACAAGTGACAATGAATCTCTCAATGCCGGAGATCTAAGAATTTCTTGTGGTATTATCAACAGCTCTTTTGTGGTAATATCCACACCTCTTTTGTCTACCCTTAATACCTCTTTCGAAATTGCTCGATGAAGTACAATATAATGTTAGATAAAAATACATGCCTATTCGTATTTTGTGAGATTCCGATATCACAAGAGAAAATATGAGACGAATTTTTACACATTAAGTATCAAATATAATTTAGTTAAGATTTTCAAAACATATCTTTACCTAAACACATTGAGACACGTTTATTTCAATACATATAAAGTGACGTTTCATCAATTAATAATCGTTAGGGCAATGAATAAGTAATATATTTTGTCTTTGAAATAAAACTTATACGTTAATATGTGTTAATCCGTAAACGTTGCTAAATACTCAAATATCAAACAATATAAACGCAAATATGAGACTATAATTTTTTTGAAGACATTTCAAATATTTGGAAAATCAAAAGAAATACAAAATCAAAACATCGAATTTGTATTGCAGCAATTTATTTATTTGGTTTTTCTTAAATAATATCACCAGAAGTGCAGTAAGGATTGTTGATATTGGGGATGCCATCTGTAAAATGAATCATGAAGAAGATTATGCATAAATGGAGAAAGTATTGTGATATGAATTATGCAAATATTTCGTTAAAATATCTTTGCGTTTATGAAATGCTTTGGAGCTTACTTGACAAAACAATGCATTATTTGCCAAAGAAACAAATGAGAAAATGAGAGAATGATGTACCAGTTAAAAAGAATTTTAGCTTGACAGAAGGCAGAGAATTCCTTCTCAGTGTGAATTTGGTCCACGTGGTACATCCCAGATGATACCTATATTCTATATGTTGAAAGACATCTGCCGCTGAGCTATCCACTGTAAGATTTTAACCATTGTTGTAAATATTTAATCACGTGAAATTACGTACCTTATTGTTTCTGGAATTGTTAGTGGCCTGAAAGAAAAAAATGCGAATAAGACGAATGTGAAATTATTATCGGTAACATTTAATTTATCTACACTAGAATGGTTTGGGGTTATCATGATCATTTACTTTAGAAGAGATTATTAGAATCAATGGAACTCACTTCCTGAATTAGATGCGTTCCATCCAATAATGTGAGAATATATAAAAACTAAAAGATAGATTCAGGGTTTATACATAAATGGCATTGTATAGAATTTTGTAAACTCTACAACATGAACTCTGCAAGATACAACAAAAAAGAAATGTTTTAGAATTTTCTTTAAGGTATCACAATTAAATATATTTTTGCGATATTAAGTTTATTCATATCTGAAGCTTTAACATCCGAGTGAAGAAATTTGCTTTGCAGTAATCTTGTATCTTCTATATTGTTTCAGTCATTAGACTGAGGCTATGACATGGCACCACATCAAGAAACTTTAGTCGGATTTATTTTGCATTTTATGCTTGGTACTTAATCTCTCATTGTCACTTGCCGAAGACCAAGTCTACGAACTACTTCCGATGTATTAACACGATATCACAACGGAAATTGAGTTTTTTTTTATTAATGGAAGATGGGGCTGCATGCCACACAGCGAAACGGAATCACTAATGGGTGACTGAAAATAGGATCAAAAAGCTTCCTTCGCCGAGCAAATCTCCTGACATGAACCCAATTGAAAATCCTTGGAGCATATTAGATAGAGCTATACGAAAATCTCGATAGAAACCTCAATCTAATTTTGAATTTTTTACGATTTTTGCGTGAAAAGTAGGCAAAAATTCTACAAGAGAAAATCACAAAGCTCATCAGTTCAATGCCAAAAAGAGTTTCTGAATTAAAAACTGCAAAAGGAATGTCAACTAAATATTAACGTATGTAGTCCTACCTATCGATTACATTACAGTTGTTCGCTTTGCGTATAAAGTAAAAGACTTGAAACTTAAAGATGTCTATTTATTTCC
>NC_068998.1:50076582-50081686 GCF_001194135.2 Octopus bimaculoides
TTTTTTTTTTTTTTTTTTGGTTAAAACCAGCTTCAACTTTATGCATAATCGCAGAAGTATTTATAGGAAGGTTAAGAAACTTACGTGGTAGCACCAGTGATTCCTCTTGAAGCGGCTATGGCATGAACGTTCGACATTAGGAGTGAAACATTTCAAAAAGTCCTTGTAACCTCTGGAAATTTAAAGCTTATCTTGCAAATGTCGTTTACAATATCATCATTTTAGACGATTCAATACTTTAACTATATAATGTAATGAGAATGTAAGGATTCAAAGCAACACTAATTTCCATACGTTTGAAGCGGCACTGATATGACATAGTCGTAGCTATCATTAGACTTTTGAAATATGGGAATGTCCTAAATATCACAAGTGTCCTAAATATCACAAAGC
The DNA here is from genome assembly GCF_001194135.2 of Octopus bimaculoides. NCBI lineage: Eukaryota > Metazoa > Mollusca > Cephalopoda > Octopoda > Octopodidae > Octopus > Octopus bimaculoides. The sequence continues at coordinate 50,076,976 of NC_068998.1, forward strand.
AAATTAAAGGAGTGGAAAAAAGTTATAACAAGTCAAACGGCTGGTTCTAGGTTGTCGGCAAGGTACAATAAGGAGACACGTAGTTCATCAAAATATGTTGCCGTATGAATGCAATTAACGTTGGACGTGACGCTCCTCCGTCATCAGTATATAGAAGATCTTACATTTCAGATATTTCAGATATTAACGCAGAGAAATTCAAAGACCATTTTTATACTCTAGGCAAAAGACACGAATTTTTTGGGAAGAGGGAACAATCGATTAGATCGACCTCAGTACAAAACTGCTATTTAATTTATAGAATACGAATAGATTGTTAGAGCAATTGATACATAGATTTATTGATATCTGGATCAGTATCTGTATGTTATGTAATACGTTTGTATAATATGTATCTTAGAAATAATATATTTCATACCCACAATCTCTTCTGCTGGATATGTACTGGCTATATTGATAATAACATCTTTGTTTACCCAATCCTTGGCACTCTTTCCAAGTGAACTCTGAGGTTGCAGCATCTAGAAAGTGAAAAATATAGATTTCTTTTCATAGCGTATAGGCCCACAGCAAAACTGTATTATGAAATAAAATTTTCAACATGTCGCTACTTGAGAAAATTACTATTTCTAAATCTCACAACTAGAGATATTCTGCAACAGTACTTTGGAGTAAAGATCATTTGCCAACATAACATGGCAGTTCTGGTTTAGGAGGAATGCTGCTGTAATTTAGCCTCGAACAAGGGAATCTAGGATCCCCACTCAGCTGAAAACAATATCTGTATATCGAGATTTCCGGGTTATTTCCCTTCATCAGCACAGAGTAATTGTTCGGCAGGTTTTTATATTCATTTAACATAAATATTTTAATTTTAAATAAATCTATAGTTTTCTTAGGCTTAAATGATAGAAAAATGCATGAGGAATTCAGAATCGTTAGACACATTTAACAAAAATTAGTAGAAAAAAATGTTATGAGGTAAAATGTCATGAAATGCAAAATAAGTGAGGGAGTCACAAAGGGAGTACCACCCCACACAATAATTTGAAGAATATATTTCTAAAAATGAATGTTTGTAATGTAAAATTGTGAGCTGGCAGAAGCGTTAGTTCACCGGGCGTAATTATTCACGGTATCTTGTCTGTCTATACGTTCTGAGTTCAATTTCATGCGAGGTCGAATTTATATTTCGTATACGTTAATTTTTAAATGAAATATTTAATGAAGTTATTTTTAATATGCTGTTGAAATAGGGTAAATCTAACTTTCATTATTAATTCTGTTTCAGCTTTAATTAACTTGCTTTCTGCTTTTTTTTTTGCTTTTCCTTTTTAGTTGATTTCCTTTTCTTTTAATTAATCATTTAATGCGGCTAGTTCATAAATGCGTTATATCCTTGAGGTATATGCATCTAAATTTATTGGGGCAGGATACAATCATATTTCGCTGTGTCACTCTAGGCAAATCTGACGGCATATAATAAGGCTCTCCCCAAGGACATTGGTTTATGAGAGAATTCGGAGTTGGCTTAGAAGGGAGAACCCGTGGAAAGTGAGAGATTGTATATGGGAGGAGGTATTTGAGTCGTGCCGGCCTGGTGAGCCATCGAATAACTCACAGAAATCGACAGTGGAGTGGCTATTCAAATTCACAATGGAACATGTGTAAATTGTGGAAGGTCTAACACGACATGCTAAAAGAGTGCATATGGTGGGCACTTGATTCTCATGGCAGCCAGCACACTTGTGCAGGTTGTAAGAAAATGTGCAAAAGTTCGCCTGGCCTTAAACGACATATAAGGACATTACACGGCAACAGTAATTAATCATTTCAGTAAGTCTTCTTGGGAATGGCTTTCCTCGTGTAACGTGGGTGCAACTATAATACGTATATTCCACTATATTATATCTATTTACTGTGCTTTTACTTATTAATGTTTCTATATGTGACAGTGGATTTTCATCGATGAGTCCATGAACCTTGTTTCTTTTCCATAAAACTATATATATATGTATATATATGTATATATTTAATACTGTGAAACTTAATATAATTTCAATTTTTAATAAATTGATTTTAATTGAGTTTTTACCTGTAATTTTGGATTTGTATCACTAATATTATATATATATATATATATATATATATGTGTGTGTGTGTGTGTGTGTGTGTGTGTGTGTGTGTGTGTGTGTTGCAATTTAGCTTTTACAGTTCCTGCTAAGGTAATAATATTACTCACGCGATATAAGAATTGCAATAAGAATGAGTATCCTTATCATAGCGTTTCCAATAGAATCGTGGTTCTGATTATGTGTGTTTCACTTCCTTTTCAATTTGTGTTTCGTCGCTTTACTTCTTCGTTATTTTATCTCAAACAATGCAATATAATGTAACAGATGGTTCAGTCAGAGTGTAATTTCATCGCATTTTTGTCTTTGTAAGTATTATACGATATTTGACGCTTGTATTCTATATCTGAGAATTTATTCATTTCAGTATTGATTTGCTTCCTATGTGTCGTCATGTTAAGGCTAATTTTAACGGAGTTGTGCTAGTATGGAACCTACATGCTATATACCTCTTAAATTTATAGTGAACAGAATATTCAAGTGTTTACATACAAGTTGTCCTGCTAAATTTGGCTGATTGGCTAAAAGGTGTGTGTAATTGGAAAAATAAAATATCCCACCTGAACATTAATGCATTTTTGAAACAATCAGGTAGATAATATCTGGTAAGTAATAATTGATTTAAATTGTTCTTTCAACAACTAGTAATCGTAATGGCAAAGAATAAGTAAAGATATATGATGCTCGAAATGAAACCTGTACGTTAATATGTATTAATATGTACACGTTGCTGAATACTCAAATATCAAACAATTTTAAAGAAAATTCGAAAGTATAATTTATTGAAGGCATATTTCAGATATCTGGAATATCACAAAAAATACCAGTTTAAAACTGGGAATCTTTATTACAGTATTTTCTTTATTTAGTTCTTCTTAAATAATATCACCACAAGTGCAGTAAGGATTGTTGATATTGGGGATGCCATCTGTAAAAAGAATAGTAAAAAAGGTTATGCATAAACGGGGAAAATATTGTGATATGAATTATGCAAATATTTCGTTAAAATATCTTTGCATTTATCAAATGCTTTAGAGCTTCCCTAAGAAAACAGTGCATTATTTTCCGAAGAAACTAGTGGGAAAAGGAGATAATGATGTATTATCTTGTCTGTTAAAAATGTTTTTGCTTAAGAGAAGACAGAGTATGGCATTCCGTAAGACTCTGTACCTCCGAGATGATACTTACATGTTATATGTTGAAACACATCTGCCCCTGAACTATCCGCTGTTAGACTATGACCTTTACTATAAAGTTATGAAAGTTTTAATCACTTTTTAGAGAATGTCTAACACTATTCTCATATAAATCCTTCATTTTCAGAACGAACAAAATGATTCTAATATTATTTACCTCGATAGTATTTAATTCATTCTTTTATTCTTTCATTTCTTTCAGTCAATTTTTACAGCGGCCATGCCGGTGCACATGCTTAAAGGGTTCGTTAGTGGAAGAGGTCGTTGCCATTACTTATTCTTCGGAAGCCTACTCCTTATTCAATTGCTGACCCGCTAAGTTTCGAGGGCGTAAACCTACGAATTATGGTTGCCAATCGGTAATGGAGGGACAAGCAGAGACACAAAGACACACACATAAACACATAGATATGTACGTATAAATGTACCCCGTGTCTCTCTCAGTTACCGTGTACCAAATTCATTCACTAGCGTATGATCGGACCAAGATTATAGCAGAAGAAAATTGCCCAATATGGCATGCAGTGGGACTGATTACACAACCATTTAGTTCGGAAGCAATTGTCTTACAACAGAAGGAAGCCTGCCTGCCCATTCATAAGCATATTAGTAATAGATTTATATTATTGTAGTAAGACAGAAATGTAATTACAGCATCTGTTCAACATGTAGATACTGTAAGCAGTCGGAAGCAGTAGCATAGATAATTTACTAATAATTGATTCAATAAAAAAAAATATGCAATTACGTACATTATCTTTGTGGCTGGAACTTTTAGTGTCCTGAATGGAAAGAGCGAAAAAGGAAAGTGAACTGCTTACCACTAACATTTCATGTACCTACTCCAGAATGGAGCGTGGTTAACGTAATCATTTACTATAGAATAGATTAATAGAATCAAAGAATCTCACTTGCACAATTAGGTGCGTTCCATTCAAGAAAGTGAGAATAGTGAAAAACGAATAATAAATTTAGAGTTTATACAAAAGTGGTGTCTTTAAACATTTTTAACACTCCAAAAGGAAACAAAGCAAGATACAATAAAAAGAGAAATATTCGTGATTCTTTTTTTTTAATGTATCAGAATTCAAAATATTATTGCGATATTAAATTTATTCATATCTGAAGCTATATCAACTCAGCGAAACATTTTGCTTTGCAGAGATCTTTTAACTTCTAGCTTGTTTCAGTCACTAGAATGGGACTATGCCAGGTCACCACCTCAAGGAATTTTGGTCTAATTCATTTTGCATTTTATGCTTGGTACATAATCTATCATTCTCTCTTGCCGAACACATAGGTTACGGGAAATTAAACGCGGGCATTTGTCAAACGCTTACGGGTACAAACACACAAACATACATATGTATATAAACATATATA
>NC_068998.1:50081696-50084667 GCF_001194135.2 Octopus bimaculoides
TTTCTCCTTGTCTCCGTATTCTTTCTGTTGAAGACCGTAGCTCGAAACGTCAAAGACTTTCCGTATTCCCGAGCGTCATACTAATATATACTTGTGTTATTTACACCACCTGTCCTCGTCTGTTGTTATTAGTTGTATATTCTCCCATATATAGATAGATAGATAGATAGATAGATAGATAGATAGATATATAGATATAGATAGATAGATAGATAGATAGATAGATAGATAGATAGATAGATAGATAGATAGATCGATCGATAGATAGATAGATAGATAGATAGATAGATAGATAGATAGATAGATAGATAGATAGATGCATATATATGAACTACGGGCTTCTTTAATTTCTGTGTGCGATATTCAGTCACAAATCTTTGATTGGACCAAGGCTATAGCAGAAAATATTTGCCCTATGTGAGTTCCAGTGGGACTGTACTAGACCCTTTTAGTTGGTAAGCAAGCTTCTTGCAACATAGCCACGCCTGTACCTCTATTGATAAGCATATTAGAAACAGACTTATATTATTGGAGTAAGATAGAAAGGTAATTACTGCGTCTGTTCAACATCTAAATACTGTACATAGAAAACCTGAAATTACGTACCGTGTCAATGATTCTGTATCCTTTTTTGCCCTGAAAGAAAAGTGAAAATAACGTGATAGTGGAATGCTTACCAGAAACATTTATCTACACAAGAATGGACCATGGTTACCATAATTATTTGCTATAGAATAGATTAATAGAATCAATGAACGTCACTTCCTCACTAACATGCGTCCCATCTAAAAAGTGAGAATATATAAAAACGAATAATAAATTTAGTGATATACTGAAGCAAATTGTAAACTCTACAACACGAAACTCTGCAAATACAACAAAAAAGGTGAGAGTAAATTAATGTGTGCCACGAACATTTGATCAGAATAAACAAGTCACTTCTGCAAGTCGTTCGGTAAAAAGCTGAACGCTCATATGTCGCTTTTAATAAGAGAATCCACAATGCGTACCGGATACGTGTGTCAAGGAAAAAAGGAGGCGAGCCTCATAGGATGCATGGTCTGAGTTGTCAATGAGAAGAACAATCTGGGATGGTACATGAAAGATCAGAGTGAATCCTTGCTTGTCTATGTAATGCCAAACGAATAATGCGATGTACCAACAGGCATTTAAGAATCAAGACGAAGAGTAAAGAATAAACAACTGGTAAATGAAGTCAGTACATGGTCAATACCTCAGAGGAATAGGAGGAAACGACAACACCAATACTTGGAGATGGCTGAGAAAAAGTTATATGAAACGATACAAGAGGCATTGACATGCAGCGCCCAGGAGCAAGCTCCGAGAACTAATTACACAATTTTCCAAGTAAATAATAGGTTGTGAGGCAGCAAAGATGAAACAATCTCACATATTTTGAGGGTAGCTAGCTGACCCAAAAGCACTACAAACGGTGGGAAGATAATACGGCTAGCCCTACGAAAGGAGGCACGATAATGTGTCTAGCACTATCAAAAGAGGCACGATAATGCTGTTAGAACCACAACATAAGGCACGATATTGTGGATGGCACTACAAAAGAAGGAACTATAATGTGGATAAAACAACAAAAGGAGGCACGGTAACGTGGATAAAATGACAAAGGCACGATAACGTGGATAGAAGTACAAAAGGCGGCACACTAGAAAAAGCAGTAAAAATGAAAAATTCCCTTCGAGGTTGCTCTTAAAGGTGGTGTTGGTCGGAGAGAGTGAACTAAGGAGAGAGTGAACTAAGGAGAGAGTGAAGTAATATAGCAGAACTGAAAATATATTTGCGATATTAATTTTATTCAAATCTGAAACTATACCTTCCCAGCTAAAAAAATTCGATTCCAGGAATCTTGTATCTTGTATGAGATATGAGTGTTAAATAATGAAATTCAAATAACTTCTACGTCCATCGATTACAGTGATTCTGTGCAACAACTATTTACTGATTTGGGTAACATCTTTTTGTTAAAACTTCGTAATGGTTATTCGGGCTATATTGAAAAGGTGTTAGCAATACGTTTAAACCATTCGAGTTATGTATGCTGCAACAAACTCGTATATTGGTCTGAAGTTTCTTCAAAGACGGTAGATATTTTATGATCTTCTTCTACCAAACGAATGCTTTTCTGAGATTGAAACCAGTTTTAACTTGACATAACCGAAGATGTATTTGTAATAAGAACAATAAACTTACGCCGGTGCATCTGTGATCCATGTCGAAGCCCTTGCGACAGAAACTGTCGATACTAGGTTTGAAACATCTTGTAAATTCTACGTAACCCCTGAAAATTAAAAGCTTATCTTCAAATTTCGTTTGCATTGTGATCATTCAATACCATATAATACATTAAATATAGAAACTAATGAAAAAATAAGCATACAAAGCTACACTAATTTCCATACGTTTCAAGAGGCATTAATAGTACGTAATTGTTGGTATCATTAAAACTTGAAATATCTGAGTGTCCTAAATCGGACAAGTGATTTCATTTACCGAATGTGTAGAAATAGCTAGGATTAATGCTAAATCCTATGGTGCGATGGCTCCTATCCGCGTTTGCTGTATGACGCAAGTAAATGACAAGGATATCTAATACGTTAGTTGTTAATATATACCGACTATCGGATTCGGAACCATTTTCCACCGTGGTAAATTTGCCATACCTTATTGCTTGTAAACACGCATAACTGATATTATATTATAGTATAAAATTATATTCTATGGTTGTGCATGTGTGTCAATGTTTGTGTATATGCGTGCATTCACATGTGTATGATATATGTCATATGTTAAATATATATATATATTTTTTAATGTTTAGTTCCATTGTACAGTGAGTAGAAATAGCAGAGCAAATTAAAGGAGTAGAATAAAAAAGTGTTATAAATTAAACAGCTGCTTCTATGTTGTCGACGATCCATAATATTTTAGTTCATCA
>NC_068998.1:50084722-50085587 GCF_001194135.2 Octopus bimaculoides
ATATATATATATATATATAAATACTGAGAGGAACCTATGCTGATAATGAAATTAGGAACGTCAAATATTAGCTATGTATTAAATAAATCAAGTACAATATATGTATATATGTATAGATGCAAAACGAGAAAAGCAAGGGGTGGAAACTGTCAGATGATGAATATTTTTATGTATAAATATATATATATATTTTTTAATGTTTAGTTCCATTGTACAGTGAGTAGAAATAGCAGAGCAAATTAAAGGAGTAGAATAAAAAAGTGTTATAAATTAAACAGCTGCTTCTATGTTGTCGACGATCCATAATATTTTAGTTCATCAACATATGCGGTTGTATGGAGGCAATTAACATTAGACGAGGCGAACTTCCGTCATCAGAGTAGAGAAGATCATACATTACAGATCTTAATGTAGAGAAATTCGAAGGAGATTTTCTACTCTGTGTAGAAGACCCGGAATTGTTGGGATGGGTCCAGTCGATTTGATGGAATACCGTACGAAACTGCTAATTATTTTATCGACTCCGAAAGGATGAAAAGCAAAGTCGACCTCGGAGTAATTTGAACTCAGCGCATAAAGGCAGACGAAATACCGCTAAGTATTTCGTCCGACATGCTAATGTTTCTAATTTCTTTATTGCCATCATGGGGTAAAACATAGAGGGGACAAACAAGGACTTACAAAGGGATTAAGTCGATTATATCGATCCCGGTAACTGGTACTTAATTCATCAACCCCGACAGGATGAAAGGCAAAGTTAACCTTGATGGAATTTGAACTCAGAACGTAAAGATAGACGATAGATAAATAGATAGATAGATAGATAGATATTTAGATTGATAGCCAGATACATAATGATATATAT
>NC_068998.1:50085883-50087036 GCF_001194135.2 Octopus bimaculoides
TATATATAGTTTCGATAGATAGATACATACATACATACATACATACACAGGTATATTATTACAGAGATATGTAGAATGAGAGAGAGATTGATAGATAGAGTTAATGATATTTCGATATAATATCTATCTCAGAAATAATATAATTCATACCCGCAGTCTTTTGTGACGGATAAATACTTTTTATATTCAGGACCACATTTTTCTTTCGCTAGAGCAATGCAATCATTCCAAGTGACATATAAGGTTGCAGCATCTACAAAGTGAAAGCAAATATATTTTTTTGTATATCGTATATGCAATCGAAAATTATTAGAAATATTTTAGGAAATAGACTCCTCAACATATCATTACTTACTTTTAACAATTTTGACGGAAATGGAAGGCACAGGATTTTGAATAGTATTGCGAATTCACATAACTGACTGGCACTTTCAAGCTCGTTCACTTCAGCGTTTCATTTCGAATTATTTGATAAACAAACAATAAAGATCATATATGTTAATTACAGTCGACAGCAGTTTTAAGATTACGATAACTTATGGAGTATTGTTAAAACCTTACCTAGATAGAATGATGTAAATATTATAAAGGATAAATGCAAATTATGATTATTAAATTAATTTATATAAATTGTTCGCAATACAAGATACTAAGCACGAGTATCTGATTAAAGTAGCTATGACAGACAATATTTGGTTAAATTTAATCAGTCATCAGAAGAAATCTATAAAGATACGCTACGATGCCGAAAGATAATTCATGCATTTTATTACTTAATATGAATAAGGAGGATATCGTGCGATGACACATACGGATCAATTTTGCATCGAAATAACTGATGTCTGCAAATTTCGGTATTATATTGATATTCAGGGGCATAAGTTATCCTTGATTATTTCAGGAGTAGCTAATTTTTTTTTTATTTGGAAATGTGATTGCAGAAAAAAAAAATTTAGCTGCAGATGATCGATAATTGCATTACAGTAAATCGAAAATAAGAATGTGTACAAGCTCTCTCTCCACGTCTCTCTATCTCCCGCTGTCCCTCTCTATAGATCAATATATATATATATATATATATATATATACATACAGACATATATATATATACATATATGTATATATATATATGTATATATATATATATATATGT
>NC_068998.1:50087201-50088524 GCF_001194135.2 Octopus bimaculoides
TGTGTGTGTGTGTGTGTGTGTGTGTGTGTATGTGTGTGTGTACAAAACTATAGATATAAGTGAAAGAAACAAGTATCTTTCTTATCGCATTCGCCGCATGTTGACATGCACCTCCTTACGACATCGTAAATATAATTTAATTAAGGCAGCTTGCTGTGCACTAGTCACCTGGATATTCACCACTCCGAATGTTCTGCTCGTTACAAAGCAAACATAGCCTCGACATTATCCACTCTATCCCTTATATATGTGTGTATGTATTTATGCATGTACACATATGTGTTTTTTGTGCATGCGTATGTGTTAGTTAATTCCAGGCAGTTATATCCTCATTTGAACTTGTATAATCCATGGTACCCCACTGGTTTAATCCGTAATATATAATGCGATTATTATTGATATATGTTGAGGATTATTGAAAGTATCAATATTGGGGGAAGCAAGAGAAAAAGAATGGATAGTGAATGGATGTAATTGATAATTTGTTTTGTACGTTACAAAACTGTTTCATTAAAAAAGGGAAAAAAACATAAGAGTACGTATAAATTTAAAACTCAAAAATAAATTAAAATACAAAAACACCTACATATATTTTCAGTCGGAAATTTAGAAGCATTTATGTTAATCCTGTGAAACATAGTTATATTCAAACGATATGATGGGAGGAATACTTCGGGATTGAAATAAAGCTCCTGGATGTTATGTCATTAGGTCTTTTTGGGGTTTTTTAGGCAAATATAGAGTATTCGTGGGATATCGGATACTTGTAAAAGGATAGCGGATAATATTCAATTTCAGATTCTAATATCTATGTGGCATATGGATAGAATAATAATCTAGGTGAATTAATGGTAGAAGATGAAAAAGAAAATATATGTGATATCAATAATTCACAAGTGTTGGGTAGTATGAGGGAGGAATAGCGACGCTCTCGTTTAAATATTGTTTATAGTAAACACTGTTTAAATAGCATTGTTTACTATAAAACAAATCAATAACTTGATAAGTGGAACACGTATCTACTGTATATCCAAACTTAACCAAGGTGAGAACGAAAAACAAAATGAAGAATACGGTGATATAAATTCTATATTTGTAATTATGTTGTATGGTAATTTTTTGAACTTTGAATTCATTAGTACTGTTAACTAATAGTTTTCAAATATTGTCATCGTTTTGTAACATACAAATGGATTAATAACATCCATTCGTTCCACATTTTCTTTCTATCGTTTTCCCATATACATACATACATATATATATATATATATATATATATATATGTGTGTGTGTGTGTGTGTGTGTGTGTGTGTGTGTGTGTGT
>NC_068998.1:50088691-50089634 GCF_001194135.2 Octopus bimaculoides
TATATATATACATATATATAGATAGATAGATAGATAGATCAATGTATGAATGTATTGCGGTTTAGATACTACACCACCGCTAAGGAGATAATATTACTTACGGGATATGAGAAGTGCAATGAAAATGAGTGTCCTTATCATGGCGTTTCCAATGGAATGGTAGTTCTGATTATGTATGTTTCACTTCCTTTTCAATTTGTGTTTCGTCGATTTACTTCCTCGTTATTTTATCTCAAATATAATGCAACAGGTGGTTCAATCAGGGTATAATTTCATCGTATTGTTTCCTCGTATGTAATGTACATTAATTGATGCTTGTATAGTTTGTCTGAGAATTTAGTACTTTTGTCGTCATGATAAAGCTAATTTTAATGGACCTGTGCTAGTATGGGGCACACACCATATATATGCGTTAAATTCATATTGAACTGAAAACTCCAGAGTTTCAGATTTCAAACCTGCATATTTAGACAAATTATATTATTTACATTATTTAAATTTGACGGACATTTGTCCTCATCTTGTTTGTTGTTAACACAACGTTTCGGTTGATATACCCTCTAGCTTTCATCAGGTATCTCGGAGAATTTTCGAATCTGGTTTCCCATTCCTAAGGTATTTTCCGACGTTATTATTATTATTAGAAGCATTTATGTTAATCCTGTGAAACATAGTTATATTCAAACGATATGATGGGAGGAATACTTCGGGATTGAAATAAAGTTTTATTTTTATAACATGCTTTCACTTCACTACCGAGCGCAGCTCTGTGCGCCTTGGGTATGTGCTGTGGTTTGCTGTGGTGCTCTTATGTTTACTGTATTGAAAGTGTTTTGCGTAGAATGTGTGCAGTACCCAGTAGTGCAATTTTCTGTATGTTATATATATTTGTAAGTCCTGGTGTTTTTGTTATGTATTTGTCTGAATATTTTTTTATTATACC
>NC_068998.1:50092363-50093444 GCF_001194135.2 Octopus bimaculoides
TCTATCTATCTATCTATCTATGTAACTATCTATCTATCTATCTATCTATCTATCTATCTATCTATCTATCTATCTATCTATCTATCTATGTAACTATCTATCTATCTATCTATCTATCTATCTATCTATCTATCTATCTATCTATGTAACTATATATTTATCTATCTATCTATCTATCTTTCTATCTATCTATCTATCTATCTATCTATCTATCTATCTGTCGATCTATCTATCTTTCTATCTATCTATCTATCTATCTATCTATATGTATGTCTGTTTGTCTATCTATCTATCTATGCAATTATGTATATGGAAGAGGAAAATATATCTTTATCTATCTGAATATCCTTATTAGGGTAAAAAACAGTTTGTTACCAACTGTTTTAACAGTCTATTTTATTGAGAAGTAATAAAAAGATGACTAAATTATGTACAAAACATATGTTGCACAGTATTTCATTATTGAAGATGGAAAGATATGCGAGGAAAATTTTAATTAATGAGCAACGAGTTTAATGTCGAGTACCGCGATGGGATTCTCACAATTTATTTTTCATGTCACTTTGGTAACGATTTGCGTCGTATTATTTTATTTTCATTGTATATTAATTGCAGTTTTTATATCATTTTTCTCTTTTTATTTTTCTATGACATTTCACTATTTATATACATGAATGCATATACATATGTATCTATATATAAGTATATATGCATATACCAATGGTGGTAAAAAAAATTCCTGGCTTTCAGGGTGTCGCAAAAGGAGTAGCTAGAGGTCCAACACTGCGCGTTCATTTAGAAGGCTTATAATATAAGAAGGAACGATGCAATACATGGGTGAATCGCTCTGGGATATATGCTGATAAAACAAAATAATTAACTGATACTCATACTATTTCTTTTTACACAAAGCCAGGAAGATTTTACCCCCCCCCCTCGTATCTATAAATTGATTCCACATTCAAAAATCTATTACTTAACATTAGAATTGAGCGTATTTATACCCAGGGCATGCATGGCTTAATGGTACAGATTAATCAGATGTCATCTGGATGTTACGGACTTCGAATCTGTGTAGCCA
>NC_068998.1:50093911-50095887 GCF_001194135.2 Octopus bimaculoides
ATGACGTAGGAGATGGAAGTGAAAGCCAAATTCCAATGCACATCTCTTGAGAAGAGAATGTACTATTAGCTGTAAAAGCCGCCATTAATGTGTCTCTAGATGCTCTCACTGAAGTTGGGTTTGGTGTGTGAACACATAATTAGCTTCTAGATTTGATATGGTCGTAATTGGGAGGGTTTCTGTGTTTATTTTGTAGTCATTTGGGAATTAACGTCAAAAGATTTGTTTGAAAGCAGGAAATATTCAGCAAACGAAAGTTTATAGAAAATGGCTTGATTATAGACAATGGCAAATAAGAACATTAACAAAGGATAATACACAAGAATTTGAGTCTTATCCTCACATACACATTCATCGGTAGGAAATAGGATTTTATTTTCTATGCACATATAAATGTCCGTCAAGCATTTCATATCCGAAAAATCGGAGATATTAATGAGGTTTTAGTAATATTGAAGGAAGGGAATATGAAGTGATTTTCTTTCAGATTAAGGGAGATATATTATAGCTTTTAATTAGCTATTTCCGAGACGATAAACTAAGTAATCGATTATAATAAATTACTAAATGTGATCTTTAGTTGTACATTATATGCTAGAGAACAACAATAACTATTCCATAGTTCACTAGTTCTGGTAAATAGCAAATAAATTTGTGAAAACGTGATTTAATACAGCTTATATTAGTCTTTACCTTATTACTAAGCATTTCACTTGCATTGTACACTAATGAACAATGACCTTGCACATACAAACGCTCATATGCGCTTCTATATACATACATAGATACATACATAGATACATACATACATACATAAACACGTATGTGTCTGTATGTATATATAAACGTAACAAACCCTGTCTGCATTTTATGCAATGACGTAACTTTATCTGGGATACGTACATACATATATTCATATATATATGTATATATATATATATATATATATATGTGTGTGTGTATGTGTGTGTGTGTGTGTGTGTGTGTGTGTGTGTGTGTGTGTGTGTGTGTGTGTGTGTGTGTGTGTGTGTGTATGTGTGTGTGCGTGTGTGTGCATGTGTGTGCGTGCGTGTGTGTATGTATACAAATATATACGAAATATATATATATATATATATATATGTATCAATGTTCCAATCACTCAGTATGTTTCTTTTTAACACATACACACACACAAATATACACACATGCACACTCACAGACACTTAGAGCGAGAGAGGCCGACAGAGAGATAGACGACAGACAGACAGACAGACCGACAGATAGATAGATAGATATAACGCTTGAACAACTTTAGAATGAATTTAAGATAATTTGTTCTATTGTAAACAAAGAGTGGTTTTTCTATTAATAATTCTTTCAAATTTCATTTTAAAGCCAACACTTTTATAGGTTTATATATGCATTGATTTTAAGTATTTACATCCCACCTAGACAATATAGTTTAACTGTTCACCACAACGATCGATATAATTCATTAACAATTCTTCAGAAATCTAATCTATGTAGAAAGAATAACTTTAAATATTTGTTTTTATTAGATTACTATTCGGATCATTTCTCAACGATTTCTGTAACTATATCTTTGCAAAATAATATATTGAGCACAATAATATAACGTTATTATTATATTAACAATAGCAATTAATATTAAAGAGACAGAATTTATTTAATTTCAAAACAAGTGGATTTTTATAGAGAGCTAATAGCGATACAGTGCTATATATCGTTAGTGAATGGTCTGGCTTTTTACAGAAATCCAATAATATAATTTAGTGCCAGAAATACTTGACACCTTATGTATTCAATGTATAACTTATGCAATCATGTGTGCGAAACTCTTAGTCAGTGTTACTGCAATATCTTTTCACACACCAGTGCGGTAATAGTTGTAGTTTCGAATAACATAAAATCTGAATTATCAACATTATAATTTCAGTAAAATATGAAACCATGTGTAAATTGTGCATTCAAAT
>NC_068998.1:50096159-50097547 GCF_001194135.2 Octopus bimaculoides
TTCTCACCCATCGTCAAAATCTGCGTGAGCTGAATCTTCTTATCATTAGAAGATACACGTTTCACACAATCTCATACATACTGGATTAATAGAAACAACTTACGTTTCGCATTCAGCTGTGCGCCTAATGTTAAATAGATTTTTATGAAAGCATCTAAATCGTGAGAATAGGCAGGATTCTGGTATAGAGTTAACAATGAATTCCTTAATTCTTAAATAGTCATGAATTTATATAGTCTTCTAAAGCTTTCTATTTTCTTTTACAGGTTATTTTTCAAACAATATTTGTGGCTGCAGTTCTATTCATAATGTTATTTCGTAAATTGAATAAATTGACTAAATTGAATGTTACTATGAGAGCATATTCATATTTTGTTGTGTTTTTATTCAATAAACAAACAGTGTATGAAAGCAACATCCAAATTATGTATCTCTACGACTGTCATAGAATATATAGGCTCTAATGGAATGGGTTACGAAATGTAGAGACGAAAACAACCCACCGGTGCCCGCACGGGTACATACACACGTGCTCGCGCACGCAAAGGCAAGCTTGTATACGTACAAGAACTGGAATGAGTCACCTTCCTTAATTTGCTTTTCTAATAAACAGATGAACGTTTGAAGTCTAGTAAATCTCGTGTCATCTTCCTCGGACTCGTCCAGGTGCAATCCAATCACTTCAAAAGAAGAAACAATGGAGAGGAATATATCGGGTGAATTCCAGGAAGCATAGAAGCTTTGAAGCATGTGGTGTCCCTATGGATACTGCTGCTGGTGGTTTATTCTATGACTTATCATTTCTAAGCTTGAAATGTCATTTCCTAATGTCATGGGCACTGTGTCGTATTTGATTTTGTAAGCATGTCTGCAAGTGACATATGAGAATCAAAAATGTTCCCAAGATTGTTGTTGGATAAAGTTGAGAGCATCAGCCAATTCACTTGCCAGATGTCGGAGCGTTAATGTATTGAAGCCCAGGAATTAAGACGTTTAAAGTATGGTAGATGCACAAGGGTGGTTAGTCGCTTGATTTCCCATTTCATGGTTCCAGACTAGTGACAGAAATTCTGAGTGTGGACATAACATAATCATTTACAGCTTTAAATATATAGCTGGAGAGCCACTAAAAAGGTCTTACTGAGAGATGCGACGAAACCTGCAGCATTCTTTACCATCTCAGAGATGTGGCGTATCCTACGCAGATCGCTGTTTACAATGATACCGACGTGACGTTCACTAACAGACTTTTAAGATTGGTGTTATTGAGGGACTATGTAGCATCTGATTCTTTCCTCCAAAGCGCATAATGAAACCTTTGTCCACAGCTAACTAAAAATTTCAGTCGGTAATCCATTGCTACAGTCTGTCCAGGCCTGATTGCAGGC
>NC_068998.1:50098180-50099222 GCF_001194135.2 Octopus bimaculoides
TATATATATATATATATATATATATGGGAGAATATACAAATAATAACAACAGACGAGGACAGGTTGTGTAAATAACAAAAGTATATATTAGTATGACGCTCGGGAATACGGAAAGTCTTTGACGTTTCGAGCTACGCTCTTCAACAGAAAGAATACGGAGACAAGGAGAAAAACACGGAGAAATATATATATCAGTGGCCAGTATATGAAAAATACTTTTTTATGGTGAAAATTATAAATACAATTATAAGTATAGGGAAATGGAAAAAAGACATTTTTGCCAATGAGCTTTAAATTAGACAGTAAATCGCCTAGACACATAAAACATTTTCAATTGTATGTTTTATTCCACGTGCTGAAACGAGTACAGCAGGCAAACATATTAAAGAGACAGAATTTATTTTATTTCAAAGCAAGTGGATTTTTATAGAGAGCTAATAGCGATACAGTGCTATATATCGTTAGTGAATGGTCTGGCTTTTTACAGAAATCCAATAATATAATTTAGTGCCAGAAATATTTGACACCTTATGTATTCAATGTATAACTTATGCCATCATCTGTGCGATACTCTTAGTCAGTGTTACTGCAATATCTTTTCACACACCAGTGCGGTAATAGTTGTAGTTTCGAATAACATAAACTCTGAAATATCAACATTATAATTTAAGTAAAATATGAAACCATGTGTAAATTGTGCATTCAAATAATGATGTTACGTAACAGTCATTTTTTTCAAAACTAGAAGCACATAGTAATTTAGGTTATGAACTAATGTGTGGCACGAACATTTGGTCAGTATAAACAAGTCACTTCTGCAACTCATCAAGCAAAATCCTGAACGCTTATATTTGTTCTTGGCATATTCAGAATAATCAGGAAAGCATTAGGGTAGCTGAAGAGAACGAATAGAATGGTACCGCAGGCTGCGCGTAGTAAGCCCGCTACGTATGCAAGACTCCATGTGCTCCAGTAAAACATGTGACAAAGGAAATAATAAAAATAATGTATATGTATATAAATATATATATATATATATATA
>NC_068998.1:50100182-50105386 GCF_001194135.2 Octopus bimaculoides
TATATATATATATATATATATGTATATATGCAGAATTTTCATTTGCAGAGAAATATTCTGACGTCTAAATGACAAGGTGACGACTCACCGTAGATCACAATGTTTGTAGGATTTATTTCATGATAATAAACAAACGTTACACGATGAATGACAAAATATAGTTGAATGCCTTTCGCTAATTCATCAACAGACGACGTCGACTTTTCACACGAATGAGAAAGATGAAATCTTCGATATTTGTTTTTCTACTTCATATTGGTAACAATTACTGCTTCGTTTTTCCGACTTCCGATATAAGATACTGATTACATTTTAGCACGACTTCTAATATACCATCTGTCGTCTTACTTACATAATAACTGTAATATTATATGTGAATTTACAAACTTAATTATATTCTGTATGTGTACAACGTGTATTTTTTAAATATGTTGAAATATCCCCAGTTATCGCACAATCATTATGTATGTTTATATGTATATGTACATACACATTTATGCATGCATACATACACCGACACAAGTACATGGACTCAACACACACATACGCATACACACAAACGCAGGCATAAGCGTTTGAATATGCATCCATAAGTGTCATTTAACATATGCGTTCCAGAAGATGGATGTCCGATATTTTATTTTCTAAGGAGGTAAATCGCGGTGCGTTTGTGTCAATTCCCATATGTTATTCATGAAAATATTACAAGTTTATGCGCATTTGTTTTCACGTAAGTACTTCAGAGACCATGTATTTTTTCTGCTATTATAATTTATATATTATTGATTGCTAAGTGCAGAGAAGTCACCATTATTGAAACAGTTATGGGTACCGAGTACAATTTAGCTGGCTGCAGAATGAAACAGTAGAAATACGAAATGAGGCATTTAGCAATAACAGCATTAGCAAGAGGCAGACTATAATCCGGAGTAACCATATAAATGCATTATACAATGAAATAAACAGGTTTAATAAACTTTTCGAAAGCAGAATCGAATTTACCCATAATGTACACAGTTAATAACACACAACATCGAACCTACTAAAAGACAGGGGCAAAGTCAAGATTCAAGGAGTGAAGTATTATAGGGCCAAATGTCACGTGATGATTACTATCATGAAGTGAAATAAGAATCCCTTCCACTGAAATTTAACCCCTCTTCATAAATATAACTACTTAAATAGTTTATTGCAAATCACTTGAAAGGTAAAAGTTACCAAAGAACTTGCAAATGATTCCACACTACAATTTCCTCAATCACATACAAAAGCTCTAAGAATTCGTCTGCTTCTTCTTCATATTGCACACACATTGGTGCCATGAAATGACTAACATTTATTTTCAAACAGGTGCTGCGGTATCAATGAGCCATTGTAATTTGATGGCTAATCAACGTTGCCCTGCATCTTATTATGGATATAACAATAAGGATGCATTTTGCAGGTTTGTATTTTCTCATACTCATATTATTACGATTAATATTTTCATTTATGTTGATTCTTATATATCTCACCCATAGAGATATGAACAGAAGTACTATTTACAACATTTAGCTTCCGTGTTCAACTCCATTAAAATCTGAAAATCTAAGTCAAGATTTCCACACAGAAATTCATAGTGTTTGAATATAAAAATAAAAACAAAATTTCATGGTTTTCGTTCTAAAATTAACAAAATATTATTTCTTCGTATTTTACAGGCATTTTAATGAACCTCACTCATGTTATCGTTCAATTAGTAAGAAATGTACATCATACTTCAAAACAATAAACCACAATATGTGTCCGGTGAGATATTTATACTATCCCCTTTTCTGAACCCGCAGGGTCTGTGAAGTTAAACTTTCCATTATGAGTGAGTTCTTATCGCTAACATATATTTCTTTAGATACTTCCGACGAAATACTGATGATACTTTTCCGTACTGTTTACCTTCCGTTACACCGGGTTCAAATTCCAACGATTCCAACTTCGAATGCAATTCTTTTGACTTTGATAAAATATAATGTACCATAGAAGGGGTGATTTCAATTTTATCGACTAAATATCTCTGAAATTTCCAGACATTTCACCGCAATCAGAAACCATTATTTAATTTCGGGAGTGGCAATCTGACAGTCGCTACAGAGCCACTATTTGGTTCGTAGCTTCAAATTTCTATTCATTTGAGCTCTCAAAATTTGAATCATGCGTGTTCAAATCTCACTGAGATATTCTTACACAATGAAGTCCTTTTTCATATATTAGTTTCAAAACTGTAGCCCGGCACACCGCCGAATTGTTGGCTTGGACGTAAAATTATTCGGCTAACGTTCCATATGGAACCTGTCTACCTAAGTACAACAATTGTGGTTATGAACAATTTTGGGCGATTTGAAAACTTCAAGCATGATTATGACCATGGAATAAGAATAAGGTAAAGGGATGCTGTCTCTATTATGGCCTTATTCATATTTATTCATATATTATCGCACACACATACAATCAGCCATACAGAGTTTTGATTCGTTACACTTATAACGAGGCAGATGTGATAGGATCGACATTTAACTCGGTATGATACATTTGATTTGCAAATAACGATAAATACTCCACAGGTGTCCGTTATCTAGAGTTGCTTTCATGGAAAAACAAAACAAAACGCAGCTCCGATAACGGATAGAGTGAATGACTGTTGAAGATGTTACAAGAAGCACCGAAAATTTTATAATAATAAATAAGTAAATGAGTTTAAATCGAACAAATGAGAGTGTTATTTAATAATACGTTAAAACAGAATGACTCTCCCCAGACACAATAAAATATACTTCAACACACGAATTCACATGCAGAATCTTGCAAACCAAATACAAAACCCAAATTCCCTAAGTTTTGTTTTCTGACTAATACGTTTATATTATTTCAAAATATTTTTTTCAGCGAAGTAAATCAAGTTTCGTCACTAGTGGCATGAATCTCGTATTACCAGCATTACAAGTGATATCAGCATTGTATTACTCTGTTCCAAGTCTACGTTTGGAGGCCTATACAGTGACATACAAGATATTAATGAGCACTAACTAATCATTGAATATAACGTAAGTTATATACAGCCAATTTACACAATAATTCTAATTTCAAGCAGTGATAGGTGTCAGTAAGCGGATAGCGATGCTCTTCTAGAATGAAGTTATTTTAAGCCTGCGGCCCTTATTGCATTGTGAGCCTGCATTAAGGACGATATTTCCTATATTGCGGTACTTAAAACACGTAAAAGAAAGAAAGCGCTACCAGCACATCTTTTGTTCTGACACGCACTTCTCACCCATCGTCAAAATCTGCGTGAGCTGAATCTTCTTATCATTAGAAGATACACGTTTCACACAATCTCATACATACTGGATTAATAAAAACAACTTACGTTTCGCATTCAGCTGTGCGCCTAATGTTAAATAGATTTTTATGAAAGCATCTAAATCGTGAGAAGAGGCAGAATTCTGGTATAGAGTTAACAATGAATTCCTTAATTCTTAAATAGTCATGAATTTATATAGTCTTCTAAAGCTTTCTATTTTCTTTTACAGGTTATTTTTCAAACAATATTTCTGGCTGCAGTTCTATTCATAATGTTATTTCGTAAATTGAATAAATTGAATAAATTGAACGTTACTATGAGAGCATATCCATATTTTCTTGTGTTTTTATTCAATAAACAAACAGTGTATGAAAGCAACATCCAAATTATGTATCTCTACGACTGTCATAGAATATATAGGCTCTAATGGAGCGGGTTACGAAAAGTAGAGACGAAAACAACCCACCGTTGCACGCAAAGGCAAGCTTGTATACGTACAAGAACTGGAATGAGTCACCTTCTTTAATTTGCTTTTCTAATAAACAGATGAACGTTTGAAGTCTAGTAAATCTCGTGTCATCTTACTCGGACTCGTCCAGGTGCAATCCAATCACTTCAAAAGAAGAAACAATGGAGAGGAATATATCGGGTGAATTCCAGGAAGCATAGAAGCTTTGAAGCATGTGGTGTCCCTACGGATACTGCTGCTGGTGGTTTATTCTATGATTTAGCATTTCTAAGCTTGAAAAGTTATTTCCTAATGTCATGGACGCTGTGTTGCATTTGATTTTGTAAGCATGTCTGCAAGTGACATATGGGAATCAAAAATGTTCCCAAGATTGTTGTTGGATAAAGTTGAGAGCATCGGCCAATTCACTTGCCAGATGTCGGAGCGTTAATGTATTGAAACCCAGGAATTAAGACGTTTAAAGTATGGTAGATGCACAAGGGTGGTAGTCGCTTGATTTCACATTTCATGGTTCCAGACTAGTGACAGAAATTCTGAGTGTGGACATAACATAATCATTTACAGCTTTAAATATATAGCTGGAGAGCCACTAAAAAGGTCTTACTGAGAGATGCGAGGAAACCTGCAGCATTCTTTACCATCTCAGAGATGTGGCGTATCCTACGCAGATCGCTGTTTACAATGATACCGACGTGACGTTCACTAACAGACTTTTAAGATTGGTGTTATTGAGGGACTATGTAGCATCTGATTCTTTCCTCCACAGCGCATAATGAAACCTTTGTCCACAGCTAACTAAAATTTTCAGTCGGTAATCCATTGCTACAGTCTGTCCAGGCTTGATTGCAGGCAAAATCGATAGTGAATAGCAACTGTTCTTTTTTATCAATTCTTGACACACTGTAGTAATACTCTATGATATTGTTTCTTCAATGGAGAATACACGTAATAAAATACCTTAGAATGTGTAACCCATGGAAATTTCACTTCAATATTCATGTAAAGTATCGGTTATTACGTTTGTTACTCGACGAATTTAGCCATAGAATACGCAATAAATACTTCTTAATGAGAAATATATTAACATAGTTACATTAAGCACGACAGGCAAAATATAACTCTCGACAAATAATTTGTTATCATGACAATAAATAATGGATGTCAACACATTGAATTCTGGGTAAAACACATGTTACGTTATATTTATGTATACAAGATATAACATTGTCGATGTGTCGTATAGATTACCAGACGTGGTATTTGAGAGTCAACACCATGAAAACATTATCTCTATTTATTTTTCTTCTGCTAGTTGGCAAGTATATATATACATTATTTCCTTACATCAACAACGATCATTGATTTTTCTATGAAGCGATTTAGATTTAAGTATATATATAT
>NC_068998.1:50105396-50114805 GCF_001194135.2 Octopus bimaculoides
GTGAAAATTATTAATACAATTATAAGTATAGGGAAATGGAAAAAAGGCGTCTTTGCCAATGATCTTTAAATTAGACAGTAAATCGCCTAGACACATAAAACATTTTCAATTGTATGTTTTATTCCACGTGTTGAAACGAGGAAAGCAGGCAAACAGACATTCATAAAAATATAATTATCCACAATTGGTTCCGATTTCTGGATTAATTTCTGGATTAATTGCTAGGGTTAAAAAATGCCTTAACTTTTACAATAACAATATGCATTGTTCCCTTTCCATAACATAGATACAGACAGAAATTAGAATTTCCACATGATGCCGTTACATTTGTCAATTTATCAATATTGTGAATATGGAACTTATCAATTTTTAGGCAGAGCAATCCCTGACATACAAGGGGATTGTGCAAAACTGGCAGGTATCACGTGCCCCAAGATTTATAAAGTATATAAAGCACATAAAGATGACTGCGAGTAAGTATGATATTACTATCATTATAATATAATAATTGAAGATGCTAAATATAGACTTTTATAAACAGGTACTAAGCAAAATTTATACATGTGTATGTATATACGTGTATATATATATATATATATATATATATATATATATATATATATATATATATATATATATATATATATATATATGTGTATGTATGTATACGCATAAAAACAGGTAGTTTGAATGGAAAATATATTAGTGATATTTATTAAAAATGACATTTGACAATAGGAATTACTAAGAGTTACGTGTTACATAGACATGTAAGGAATATGTTAATAGCAAGTCCTCATACAGATGATTAAATAATGATTATCGCACATATGGTTGAAAATATTATGTTAACGAAGAAAATTGTATGTTTTATAGCACTAATGTTAAGAACATTGAGAAATACTTTTTTAAATTCAAATCAGAAGTAATGCGTATTTAATAAATGTAAATAAATGTTTCGAAGGCTGCAATTTCATTTCAAAAGGCTTTTAATATACCTACATGTACCTACCTAGTAACATGCCAATATGCATACATACACACATACATGCAAACGTGTGTGTATTAGTGTGTGTGTGTGTGTGTGTGTGTGTGTGTGTGTGTGTGTGTGTGTGTGTGTGTGTGTGTGTGTGAACGTATGAATGCATGTATGTATGTATCTGAAGTTTTACTGATAAATGCCAACACAAGAAACTGTAACCACATGTGACCCACTGCATTTAACGTAGAACATTTTTGGGTGACGAACCCATGACAATTCCCACAGGAACAATTCGATGATTACATAGTTTATAGATTTCTAGTTAGACCTACATTAATGTTTAATTTCGTTATTTTCAATTTCAATGACCAATTGGTGTGTTATATTTCTTGAAACACGTTATTTTCCAGGGTTGTAGGAACGTTTCTGAAATGCTTTTTTGCTGTAAATGAGTCACCTTGTTACCACATGTATAAACAAATGCAAAGCTGTCCTGTAAGTTGTCATCACTATATATATATATATATATATATATATATATATATATATATAGCGGAAGATAGAGTGTATTTTCTTTTATTCGATTTCGCATTGATTTTAACCTGGTTCTTGATCTATATACTAATATATCTCAAAATTCTCGAGGAATCGGTGGTGAAGTTAAAAATAAATCTATTATGTAAGTGCAGACTACACCAGTTGAGTTCTTGTATTCAATATAGAACCAATACACAATAGGTTTGGAGAACTTTGCTGATTTTATGGCAGAATTTAAGTTAATATGTTACCTCACAATATCATTCAAATCGATGGACACGAGTCAGAACTGAAACTTGTTTGTAAAGACGCTACATGTTATATGTTCTGATTATTAATTCAAAATTGAAGCAAATATGCGAAATTTTCTACACACGTTTTATCACTTTATTGGTATTCGAAGTCATAGAAATGGTTGCGAATATTTATTCATGAACGAACAACTCTATGGCATGTCCTAGTTGTTTGTTAAAAATAAAAGAAAGAATGTCAAAGTTTTCGCACTGAAAGAATGTCAAATTTTTCGCACTGGGCGTGCGTTTCCGTTCCAGACTTTATATAAATGATAAATGGTTGTGTAATCTACATATATGAAACGACGCTACAGTTAATGTCCGATATGTTTTATAATCTTCTTGACTTGTAGCAAAGATCGTAAATTAAATAAATATTTTAATAACATTTTAAAGCAAAATAACCGTATTAAGCATAATTCAACGATTTGTTGCTCAAATAAAACAGACTTTCAAGAAAATATGTATTTTTTTTTATAATTGCAAACTTACGCCGTGTTCTTCACAATCGAGTTTCAATGAGTTTCAATGATCTAAATTTCGTTTGTTAATCAACTACAAAACTTCTTGTAAGAACTTATATGGGAAACGACATTCTCCCCTTCGATAATTAACTAATTCACAGATTACGTTCAGTTTTTCATAACGAGCATTATGTGATGTAATTGTTATCTATATCATTGCGATACATTTGTGGAGATACATTAAATTCAAATTAATTGTGCTCTTTTAATTTCAAGATTTTCGTTCTGTGTTCACAGGTTACCGAGAAAAGCTCTTCTAATCAAGTTAAGGTACGTGACGTCTTTGTGACCGCGTCAGTTACAATATTATTTTATTATAATATAGACGATTTTGAAGACGGCGAGCTGGCAGAAACGTTAGCACATCGGGCGAAATACTTAGCGGTGTTTCGTCTGTCTTGCGTTCTGAGTTCAAATTCCTCCTAGTTTATTTTACTGTTCATGCTTTCGGGTAAATTAAATACCGGTTGCGTACTGGTGTCGATCTAATTGTCACTGTCGCTCCTCAAAGATGTCGAACCTTGTTCCTGGAGTACAAAAGAATATATAGCATTTCATATCCATTATAAGATATATATATATATATATATATATATATTAGTGTAGCCGTTATTACAAAATGCTATTTTGTCATTGTGTATCATAGATATACTTTTTTAAAAATTACTACTTGAAGATCTATTTGTATGAAAGTTTGAATGTTACGACTGTTATATATCCATTATTAACTGCAGCATTATTGTCATACCTCTGCAAAAATACTTGAGATAAAAACTAAGTGTTGAAGACGATTTTATCTTAATACATACGCCTTATACTTACCGATTGGTTGCTCAATATGCTGACTTAAAATTTGGCACAAGTCCAACAATGTTAGGATAAGACGAGTACATCGACCCCCAAGGGGATCTGGTACTTATCGTATCGATCTCTAAAAAGATTAATGGAAATGAAGGTCTCAATAGAATTCGAAGTCATAACTTAAAGACGGGCGAAAATATGCATTCGTCCCGGTATGCTAGCGAACTTGTCAGCTCACCGTCATGCATTTATTAATATCCTATGGGTATTAAATCAATATGGACGTCTATTTGCTTTGTGCTAAGGTTTGAAGTTGAACATAAGTTCATCACCTGATAGTGAAGAAAGCTATCACAAAATTTGGCAAGTGGGCCAGCTGGCTTTATCTTTATGAAACAGAACAAGTTGCTTTTCTTCCGGCTTTTTACAATCTCATTTCAAATTCCACTGCTGGATGCATTGCCTTTGATTATTTCAGATTCCATAAGTTAAGTAATCTTTGAACACAAGAGTCATGTAATCGCATTCCTCTCCCTTCAATATCACTTAGCTTTACCTTAAATAAGGGTAAATTCTTTTCTGTTAAACCATACCGAAGAATATGGAAAAAATTTCTCATGGCCACAAGGGCTACTGCTGAGAAGGAGGTTGCGAACAGAACTAGATTTCACCTGCCGAAAGTTCAATGTGGTATCGCTTTGCCCATTTGCATCACACTAACCATGTCTGCGATGCGAACATCGCTCCGGTTAGGCTTTCTCTAGACGCTTCGATTTCATCAAAAAATACTGCACTAGATTGTTTTGGCAAATATCCATTGTCGACACATGGATACAAGAATATAATCCCCAAGTGAGTGTAAAATATACATTGAAATATTTTCGATATACATTTTTAAAGTTTTTCTTTTCTTGTTTTCTTTGCAGATAACCTTTGCCGCAGTGTCCCTTGACTTACTTGTGATTGTATTGCTAAAACATAACTAATAGAACGATATTGAAATTTTGTTTTCCACATTATATTCTATAATTATTACTGATATCCCAGTTTTGTATGCCAGAAATATATTATAAAGGAAAGAATTAAACACTTGAATTGTATTGTTATTTTTTCGATCTTTCTGAAACTTTCAAAATTCAGCGGTACACGAGGGGGTGCCAGAAAGTAAATGGAAACGTTCTGCCTTGTTCAAGGCAGAATTGATTGAGAAATGCATTCCAAAATTACGATCGCAAGAATGTACGGGGAAAAGAAACTTCTCTGCACGGACCTGCCCCAAATAATTCTTGTAATCTGCTGTCACACCAATTACTACTTGTCTTCATTGCTATGATCCAGCAACAGATAAATTCACTTACAATCTTAAAAATGGTTTCAATTTCCGCCCTGAAGACATTGATTTAAAATTTATTTGCTATGAATATATAAATTAATAGGCTTCTAACCTTTTTATTTTGAAGTTTCCAAACCACTAACTATAATATTTGTCATCAGTTTGCAAAACGTTGGTAAAATGCCGTTTTTTTTGTTGAAAATTTGAGTTTAAGACTTGTGTTTGGAAGAAAACCAAACCAAACGCGTGTGCATGCAAATATTAATAAAATGCCCAGTTTTAAACGAATTTGGCTCACTACATCTGGCAATCAGACACTATTAAATATAATTAGAATGCACATTTGAAGTAATCACTAGTGTATGATAAGTAGGTCCAAATTTTGTGGTTTTCGGTCGTTTTGACTGTCTCCTAGCGTGTAGAAATCGCCAGTTATTGGTAATTTCTCTTGAATAATAAGTCGTCCATTGGCTTTGTATACCTGCCAGGCCAATAGTAGTGAAATGTGTAAAATATTTACTATGCTATATATATCTAAGTATATATACATATAGGTAGGCAGATGGATAGATGAATTTATTAAAAGAGAAATGGTTGAATGATTGATTGGTTGCTCCCTGCATAGAAAGGTATACTGTATCATTTTTGACATAGTATATTGCTCGTTAAATAAATGTTAAGATTTCTACTGGACAGAAATGATAAGAATATGGAACACACTGACACTTTGAGATTTGTCTCTCCCTTAAGAGCAAATGCTTTTCGATATGTGTTTATCTCTTAAGGCTAGTGACATCTGATATAATAATTTCATTTAAATAATTTCAGCTTCCATAAATTAATTAGCTGTATCAATGTTTATATGTGCTTTTGATATATATGTAATGCTTGTGCAATTTTTCAGAATTTTATATTTGATATTTTCATTTGCTTCTCATCCTTAATGCAATTCATAAGTTCATCACAACGAATTCATATTTAAACCGCTATTATATCTTATACATAAATAGAAATAAATTTTAGATTCAATTTTGTCTTTGTGTGGATTTTAATTAAATTGTTGTCCACACCTGCGTTAAGTGAATGTTTGTATATTCGTAAACATTACAAACATTCCGAGTTATCTAATTGGTGAAAAATGAATAAACAACTAATATAAAAAAGAATATCAGACTAGTAAAGTTGTCCCTTCATATACATGATGTGTTAGTTTTCACCAGAAAGTATTGCAGAATGTAGTTGGCACTCCGTCGCCTACGACGTCGAGGCTTCCCGTTGATCCGATCAACGGAACAGCCTGCTCGTGAAATTAACGTGCGAGTGGCTGAGCGCTCCACAAACACGTGTACCCTTAACGTAGTTCTCGGGGATATTCAGCGTGGCACAGTGTAACAGGGCTGACCTTTTGAATTACAAGCACAACAGAAACAGGAAGTATGAGTGAGAGAAAGTTGTGGTGAAAGAGTACAGCAGGGTTCGCCAACATCCCCTGCCGGAGCCTCGTGGAGCTTTAGGTATTTTCGCTCAATAAACACTCACAACGCCCGGTCTTGGAATCGAAACCACGATCCAATGACCTAACCACTGGGCCATTGCGATTGCACATGATTGCAGAATATCCCAGTTCAAATTTTGATCTTCTACAATTCTGTGAAATTTATATAATAATAATAATAAAAAGAAAAAGGAAAAGAAGGAGAAGAAGAAGAAGAAAAAGAAGAAGAAGAAGAAGAAGAAGAAGAAGAAGAAGAAGAAGAAGAAGAAGAAGAAGAAGAAGCAAAAAAAGAAGAATAAGAAAAAGAAGAAGAACAACAACAACGACAACAACAACAATAACAACTCCAAATTCACCATTAATTAACGAGCTCAAAGTACGCAGGGTTCTTGGCGCATGGCCAGTAAACAAGTTTCACGTTGGTGTTCTGTGAACAGCTGACACGTTGCATCATACCCAGCAACATATGCTGTGAGTTTTAATCACGATAACAATAATAATAATAATAATAATAATAATAATAATAATAATAATAATAATAATAATAAGAAGAAGAAGAAGAAGAAGAATAAGAAGAAGAAGAAGAAGAAGAAGAAGAAGAAGAAAAAGAAGAAGAAGGAGGAGAAGAAAAAGAAAACAGCAACAACAACGACAACAACTCCAATATCACTATTAATTAACGAGCGCAAGTCTATGTCGTATTAGCAGAACTATATCACCTTATATAACCATGACGTGACAAATATAGAGCTGACACGTCAAATAATTCAGTAGACTAATAACTAAATAAAAATGAAATCGCTGTATCCTTCCAGATGAAACATATTTGATTATTCGAGAAATACGATGTGTAGGTGACTTCTACAACATCAGATTTTGTGTTTCGGACGCAACACGATAATAATGTTTTCCATGTATATTCTTTTTCTTGTACTGTGTAAGTAGTTATATTACTTATTTCATTGCCATATATCAAAAGGGAATGAGTAACTGAGTCTGCGCGCATTTACTTTCTTAACTGTATACTCAGTGATGACGCAGCATTCTCATTTACTCAATTCTTTGCATATATACTGACGTCCTCAAAATGATATATGAATTTTGTTTTGTAAGAATATAATTTTTTTTTTATTGTTTATTTTGTATGCGCTCACCCAGATTGGAAACCACTGTCTTATAGTTTCAAAATAAGGTGATTAAAATAAAATCAAAATAAGGAACAGGATATCTAGAGGTAATGCAGCACGCTCCTTTCAAGCGACTCCATTTAATCGACCAATGCAACCATTACATACATATATTTATATGCATACATACATAAATAGATTGACGCAGGACTCCTCCCAACTGCCCTATATTTAAGCTAAACGCGAAACATAAAACACCATCAATTTTCTAAAGACAGTCCTAGGGATTCATCTCTCCTTAAAATGTATCAAAACGTGAATTAAATTCTTCAGATATCTTTGAAGAAATTGTTTTTTTTTCCAATCAATAAGTCATTGTCAAATAGATAAAAAATAACAGATTTATTTTTTTTCAAATTTTAGCAACAGCAGATGTCGCCCGATCGGTATGCAAACAAAAGGCAAGGGTGATATGTCCCAAGCAGTATGAGGAATACAAAGCAAAGGACCCCGACTGCGTGTATGTAATATAAATAAACTATTATCTTCCATAATAGATATCTTTCCGATCTAAATTCACATTCCACCAGGATCGACCACGCCTTTCATGGTTGATTTAGCTGTCATAACTGCCTAGACCTGTTTTCGTATTTTGTGATATCTCTGGTCCATAAGGCTTGCAGGTTTCAGCTTTAATGCTGCACTTCAGCTTTGATATTTCATCGACAATTTGCACAGCTGCAGCCATCTGAGAGTATTTAAAGGATAAATCTAATCATTTCACTAGAGCTGGCAACTTTCGAACACGACTATCACTACGTAGACTTGATAATTGTGTCACGCATGACCGATCACTTGTACTTCGATATTGTAAAATTGTAAAGTAATAAGTTTATGTCATGAAATATGGAGCAAATTTGGGAGATACAAGTATAAACACATGCTAAAATTTCTGTATTAATTTTGTTTTTCCCTAGGGGATACAATCAGTTTCTCTCATGCTTTGAGCACGTAATCCAACATTATTGTTATCAAAACTTTAAAAATAACCACAGGTGTTACGTAAGTTACTTGTAATTATTCTAATTCTAGTCTTCAATTTTGCTTAGAATTAAAACTTATTTTCACCAGACTAAGCGTTTATTTTGAGGAGTGTAAGGTGGGTCGTGTGTGGACATATATTTGCTACATAATATAAGATAACTAGGCCAAGGTAATGTGATATTTCTAGGAATTTATAACGAGAAATGTGGTCTTATAGCTGTTTTCTTCTTTCTACACTTTCATATTTAATCAACTACAAAAAATGACGCAGCTCGTGAAACAGCTGTGTCGACAGGGTATAGTACAGATGCATACTTCCTTTTACAAATTATTCAGCATACTAATGCATTGAGCCGTCATAATCCTTAGCTTTCTTACCAAAATGCTTAACGTTGTTTCGTCCGTATTTATCTTCTGAGACTTCAAATGCTTTCTAGTTTGATCTCTGCTTTTATCCTTTCGGGTTCGATAAAATAACTAGCAGTAATAGACTGGGATCGAGTTACCCCTCTCCGAAACTGCTGGTCTAGTACCAAAATTTAAAACTAGTAATTAATGAAATACTCACTACATTAATTATACTTTTATGTCGTGGTGGATTTTATATTGATCTCATTGCGATATAATTTTGTACATAGATTAATTCGTATTTATTACACTTTCTTATTTTGAAGATATGTGTTATTTCTTTTCAGACAGGAAGGAAGTCTTCTATACATGAGGTACGTGATTTCATTTTAATAACCGCTTATATAATATGTTTTTAGTATAGTGTTTTACACATCCATTTTACTACAGTCTATTAACTGTATAAATGATTGTCAACAATATGTGCACGAAGCTATTTTGCTTTATAGAACGACTATTATTGCAATAGTGATTGAACGGATAATTTTAAATAAGTACTGAGTTAATAACGTTTACTCCTTTTAGCATGCACGGATATTTTTTTATTCCAATATATTCAATAGTTATAGAAGATTATTATGACGGTCCCATGATACTACAGCAAAAATATCTAAGGTTGCGATATGACGATATTGCACACGCGTTGAATTTGCTAGCCCATTCATCAACATAATATCGAGAATAATTAAATGTCAGGGGGCATTTGCCTCGTACCAAGACTTGCTAAAGTATTGTGCTGTTTTCTCTCTGGAAGGTAATAAAAGACTACCACAATTTTTCCTACACACCTCTCAGTTTCACACGCCTCTCGCCTAATGGGTTAACGTTTACACACATATCTATATGTATATATGTATATATATAT
>NC_068998.1:50115762-50116734 GCF_001194135.2 Octopus bimaculoides
TATGTGTGTGTGTGTGTGTGTGTGTGTGTGTATGTATGTATGTATATAAACATATATACATATATACATACACACCACCACGCACAAACACACACACTCACACACATACAAATATGGAGAGAGAGAGAGAGAGAAAGAGGGTTTAGCAGTGGGAAACTAAAAGAATCCCGCCGTATATATATTTGCGCGTGTTTGTGCATGCATAAGCGTGTGTATGTATGCGTACGTGATTTTGTCTGTCTGTCTGTCTGTTTTTGTCTCTGCCATCGCTTGAGAACTGATGCTGATGTGTTTATGTTAGGGTAATACTAGCTGTTCGGCAAAAGAGTACCCTAGAATATGTACTAGGCTTACAAATAATGACTACTGGGATGGGATCGTTTTCTTTGACTAAAATCCCTCAAGGCATGACTGCAGTAAATTAACTGAATCAAGTAAATGAATAAAAGTATATTATTTCTTTATAAAATATAAAGTTACAATTCTCTTTTCAGATGACGTTTAATTCAGTATTCCTCATTGCATTTATGGTTATGTTATGAATGCAATACTAAATATAGTTGACGTCACTATAACGATGAGCATTCGGCATTCTGGAATACGTTTATCTCCCGCTCCTGTGTCTGAAATCTGTCCCGATACAGGAAGGAATAAAATATCCACTTGTTTTTGATAATTATTTGACGTTGTTTTGTTGTTTTTCTTTTTTCTCTAAAAATGTATCTTTTACAGATGATATCTTTTAAGATTAATGCTCACAGTAGGGCTTTATAGCTATTGAATTATTCCATACTACTCAAGGCACAAGGCCCGATATTTTTTGGGAAGGGGGACAGTGGATTAGATCGACCCCAGTACGCAACAGGTACTTAATTGATCGACCCTGAATAGATGAAAGGCATAGTCGACCTCGGCGGAATTTGAACTCAGAACGTAAAGACATACGAAATACCACTATATATACATATATAT
>NC_068998.1:50116967-50121950 GCF_001194135.2 Octopus bimaculoides
ATATATATATATATATATATGTATGTATGTATGTATGTATGTATGTATGTATGTATGTATGTATGTATTTGTGCGTCCGTCTGTGTTTGACCCTCTCTATCACTTGGCAACCGATACTGGTGTGCTTACGTCCTCATAACTTAGCAGTTCGGCAAAACGAACCGATAGGATTAGTACTAGGCTTGCAAACAATAAGTCCTGGGGTCGATGTGTTCGGCTACAGGTTGTGCTCTAGCATTGCCGCAGTCAAATTATTGAAGCATCAGAGTAAAAGAGTATGTTTTAGATGATTCTTTTTATTAAATCCCCATATGTATACACTTATCGTAGTCTGCCAGAACTGACCTTCTTCCCTGTATCTCTTGGGCTTCTCTAGCATCTCGGGTTTGATTTGAGCACTTGCGTGCTTTTTATGATTTTCTAAAGAAAATTTGTAATTATATATATAGATATATAATATAGATTCAGAAAAGCGCGTGGCTATATCAGAAAGCTCTGCTTATGAACTCGACAGTCAGTCCACATAGTAATACAGCATAGAAAAGTGTAATGTAGAGTATCTATGCAGCTGGAATCCAGAAGTTACGATCGAAGATTTATGAGGTGCAGTTCGTATACCACAAAATTCAGGTTGTATGAGAGGTTAATATGCTAGTATTTAATCACGTGGCGTTTGCTGCGGGTTACTCTGCAGCCAAGTGTATGTTGTCTAAATAAATTTTACATTATCGTGAAGATGTACTAATCAGCACACGAATGATTCGATCAGCACGGTTAAATTTGAAAACATATTGCGAAGAAAAAAATAGGAGCGTATCTATTTGTAACAATAAAATATTACTATAAACGACGGGAATTGAACAGGAAACGGTATAGGACATGAGACAGTGTAATGGGAATGGGAACTGGAACCCCAGCTTTTCCGGGTATTACAGGATAATTCATCTAGTACATATGTGTGTGAGTGTGTGTGTGTGTGTGTGTGTGTGTGTACATTTACATATGTGTGTGTATATATATATGTGAGAAGGGTGTGAGTGTGTGTGTGTGTGTGTGTGTGTGCGTGTGTGTGTGTGTGTGTGTGGGTGTGTGTGTGTGTGTGTATTAAAATATTAATTCCTTTCCTTATTATCTGGATGTCAGTGACAGGCAATAAGCAACACGATGTCGAAATTTAACCCTATATCATTGTTCTTTTTTTGAGATTAAATAAACATGCACATTCTTATTCAAAGATTTTCTTTTCAACAATGAAAATAAATTACGATTACGAAGGAAAATGAACGATGAACACCCGTTTGTAGACACTATCCTCAGTTGATTCCTAAAGGCCGTTGTCTCAGCTCAACCATTGTGCAAATGATATTTCAGTAATAAATCTCAACAAATGGCAGAGACATAGAAACGATATCAAATAGTATGCACATGGGAGATCCCACAAGGATTTTCACAACAATTTAGTGATGTGGTTTTTATCAATCTCGGAACGTATCTCAACTGCATAGCAATTAAGTTTTCCGTTTTTTTTTTTCAACCTTTCATTTCATTCGCACGGGGACAGTGCAACCTACATAGGAGGGATATAAATGTATTCAATATGCACACAAACCTCCTTCTCTATGCTGTAATAAACTAAATGAAGTGTCCTCAAGTGACTCAATGGATGGATCCGATGTTGCAGCAGTGATTGGTATACACAAATATATCGATCAACTTCAGTCACCAGTTATACTCTAGCAATGGTATTAATTGAAAAGCTGCTTTATGAGCTCAAACTTAACACTCGAATCTCAAAGAATAAAACGACGTATAAATATATCAGTGTGCCTAGCTTTGTTATCTAGTTGTCTATATTACCTTTGTTAATGCATACATATATATTACATTCTTTTATTAAATGCCATATATCTTCACGTTACATTAGCTGAAAGAGAAACACACTCTCTCTATACTTACAGATATTCCTATTCTCTCTCGAAAGTAAAAAACTGAAAGACACAATTCTTATAGAATAAGTAATCATATGTTGCATTGAAGCACAGCATATGTTACATTGCTTTCGTATATAAGTGGGAACGTGTGGGAGGCTTTTGCATCATAATACAAGCAATTATATAAGATAAGCCAATATGATTCTTTCTGTGTTTACTTTCGTGCTCTTATTTGGTAAGTAGTGATATCCTCATTCATTTCCTTACTACGTAATATGACGATAGATTCATTATATTTCTCTGTCCATCATTCAGTCTAAATACTTCATGTTATTTATTATATTTATTATATTTACCAATCCACCGAAATTATTGCCTTCTGACAAGTTTTTATATCAATATTAGTTATTCATAGACGTATAAATCTAAAAAGAACATTTGCATTTCCTACGAACTAGATCCTTCACAAAGAAACTAGTTCGTGGCAAATGTTATATTTATGGAATTTAATAAGTAGCAAATACTTTACATTCTTAAATCCATAATTTGATTACCATTTCTGTTTTTAGTTCGTAAGTAATAAACGAACATAAATATTCAATTTATAGGTGCTGCCGTCTCAGTTAGTTGTACTGGAAACGCACTAAATTTTTGCAAGTCCGAGTTGAAAAATTATTTGGGACACGACTTCGGAAGGGTGTATGTATTATTGGACCACTATTATTTGCGTTGAAATTCTACACGTACACACACACACACACACATACACACAAACACACACACACACACATACACACACACAAACACACACACACACACACATACACACACGTGCGTGCGCATACACACACTTATAGATAGCTAATTAGTTAGCTAGCGAGATAGATTGATAGATAGATGTAAAGAGAGAGAGAGAGAGAGAGAGAGAGAGAGAGAGAGTTAGAAGGAAAGGGGAGCGGTCATGTAGATAAACAAGTTGAATATATTAAATATATTAAACATAATGATCTTGGCATGAAATAGAAAATGGTGTACATGAAAAACGGGGAAAAAATAAGTTGTGGAGACTGTCAGATGTTTAATTTCAATTTTTAATTATAAATATATAGACATTTATATTAATAGGTCCATCTTACACAGCACAGACGACAGAGAAACTTAAAGGTGTGGAGGAAGAAAGATGCTAAAAGTCCAAATGAGGCCTCGGATATCCATAATATGACGACGAGGCGTGAACGTTTTGTTTCCCAATCAACAATAAATTCCATTCCAACCAGGATATTAGTGCACATATTTTATTTCTAAAATACCTTTCCATAAGGCAATCCATCGAACGTAATTAGGACGCAAAACAATTAGTTATAAATACGGTGCCATTTGCATATTCAATAACCACTAGAATCTGGAAAGCTAAATTCTTTCAAACTCCATTTGGTTAGAAATAAAGAAAAAAATGCAAGGAATCTAATCATTTAACTTTACGTAACATTACAAAATTAATTTCTTTCCAGGGCGTACAGAAATTATCTCGCATGCGCTAAGAGAAATGCACCAGGCTGTAATGAAATTGTTTTGGCAGAATTCGGTATTAGTGTAAGATATATTTCGTCATACTTTTAATAGTAGATATTTATAGCAATATAAGTTATAACTGAGAATATTTGATAGAGAAATTCATACAACTTTATATATAATTGGAATTGGAATTGTACAAAAGCTAAGATTTATAAAGGTAATGAAAACTTTATTATTATTTCGATAATCAGGAAAATCACTGGAAATAAATGTGGAAATATTTTAATCAGCTGCATCGGGTATATTAAATATGATTTTGCAAATATATTTTTCTATTAACAAAAAAATTCAATACTGATATTATTCCAAAAGGGTAAGATTCTACGTCGGAAATCACAAGCTCATGTTGTTACACTGCATATTTCTGTTGACCAGACCAGGTAGTTAATAAACATCTGTTGAGTCACAGACATAACAGTGACACCTTCGACCAATTTCATAAAATAAGCCGAAGCATAAAATGTAAATTTAATTAACAGATATTATGGTGCGCATGCGAAATAACTTCCATGGAAGAATACTTTGAATCACTAATTTTTAAAGAAAATCACAGATTTGATTTGCTGGCGACATTTCGTTATAATTTTAATAATATTTAAACATTGTTTGCATGATATGCGATACGTAATGCCACAATGTGCGCAAATACCGGCTAACGTGTAAGAGCATTCAAATTTCGTATCGCATTGAGAGGAAAGACAATTTACTACGAGATGTATTTGACTTCCCCAAAAAGATATCAAAAACGGTTCACAAATGGCGGATAAAATACATGTTTTTCTTTTCTTTTATAATCGACATTTTACTATGAGAGACGTTTATCCGTAAACAAATGTATTTCATTGACTTCGAAGTAGATATTTAAAAAGTGTTTTCAGAGCACCATTAATTTCAATACCATCGTTTTATGTACAATGAACATATATTGTTTTTACAATCTTCATATTCTTAACATTTTAGCCACTGATATTCCAGAAATGATTGTAAAAAAAAGTTGGAAAAAGTTATTTGGTATCGTTAGTGATTTGGATGCATAATGTCTTTGAACAACAATCGATTATACAATGAAAATTATGTTCAGCTTATTACGAAAACTTCTATGAAGTTAGATTCAATCGAGCTTTGGTAATTTATATCCATTCATTTATTTGCTAAGTTAATTTCGTTTTACATAATAACATTTGCATCGTAATTTCAGCCTGGAAGATGTTCCGTTATCCGGGAGAAGGTATATGATTTCATTATAAAATTTTCCTAAAAAACTCTTTTACTGCAGCACTCATTATACAAATTCCATTTAACATCAAGTGTATAATTCCATAGTCATGGTAGCCATACAGGAAGTATCATTGTAACATTGATATATTAGACAGTTACCTATTTTGAATTAGCCTGACATCTTAATAGATTTTACATTATGTAAACAAGTACTTTATGCAATTTCAATATATCAACAGCTAACTTCAATGAATGTGTA
>NC_068998.1:50122059-50126122 GCF_001194135.2 Octopus bimaculoides
TATATATATATATATATATATATATATATATGTACGTATGTGTGTTTGTCCGTGCAACTTTGGGGACTAATTGCTACGTTTAAACTTTGGGTTACCTACTGTTTATTCATGGATGGGATATACATCCATCAGTGTCAGTGGTTGACGACAACACTATATCTGTTCTGAAATTCCATCGTTGTTTTCGGGTCTCAAGCAATTTTCACTAAGAAATACAGCACTTTTTACAAGAAAAGTGTTCTATTTCTATTTCATCTCTGTCAAAAACAAAGAACTTGAATAGATGAAAAGATCGATATTTCACTGGTGGTTATACCCATTACTATTGTGATCCGTACCAGTTTTCTTCTGGAAATACCGTACTCATTTATGTGGGAAATAATAACATTAGGTAATAAATGTAATATTATATGACGGCAAATTCGTGTATGCATCTCATCAAAATACTTTCACTCTGTATCAATAAATTTTCTATTCTATTCTCTTTACAGATGAAATTTCAGGCAATTTTCACTGCTGTACTTGTAGTTACATTACAAATGCATAATTAAATAAAGGTAACCATACAATAATAACGTGAGTGGCTTATTTTATAGCTATAATTGAGGCTCTAAAGTTGTATGTCTAAAATGTGTCTTACGCATATATATAATTAAACGAATCATGTTACATTTTCTTTATTCCACACTTTCTTAAACTTACGATATCACCAACATTGACGGAATATAATGTTGAAACATATACATTAGAAATTTGTTCTTTAGAAATGACGATTTATAGCCACTATTTTCATAATAATAATGGTGGTATGGAACAGCTTTTAGTTTTATAAAAATACTAACGCACATGGTGCATAAATACATACGCATACACATACACCACACACACAGACAAACAATTCACACATATAAACGTCCACTGAAATTGCTTCTATGGAAATGTAAAGGTACGGTGCTGGTTGATCACTGTTGTGTAAAGAGAAGTGCCTCTAAGTTTAAGCAGAATAGGGAACTTACATTAATAAAATATAAAAAAGAATATCTCTATAATTATTTTATTCTCAGTTTTAGTATTTCACTGTATTGTTAAAACTGGCTTTCAATATAGGTCTGCCGACGTTCGTTACATTGAGTATTATGAGTGTTACATTGAGTTCCATGGGGCTTGGTGTTCCTCGCTTATTGCAGGCATCAGACTTACCTAATTTCGGCGAGACTACTTACCTTATTATACATTTTACAGATTTCTTTTTGTTTTGTCTCATATTGTAGTGAGGCTGCAAACAAGCCAATTATCTAAGTGTATCGTTGTGCAAGAAACTCAGAATCTTACATCCAAATAATAATACAAAGATACACTTCTGCCTGCGACTCCAGAAGAACTAGCCTTATAGCAAGAGACACAATGGCGGAGAATGATAGTTCTGTACGAAATTGCAAAGAGTGTATAATTACACTTCTGCACTTACAAATTTAATCTGGAATGTACATCAGTTGCATACGCTGTGTATTGAACGATACCTAAGATGGAAGCTCTGAAAGAATAAATGGATGAAAGGTTATACTTCTAAGTGAAGGAACGTGTATCTGTGTATGTTTACGAGTGGCATAACGATAAAACTGATGCATAAAGAGATATTATATTTACATTGATATATTTTTCGGCTTACATACACCGATAAGTAAACGCTTCCTCTCTAGCAACATGTTTTCCGTTCGTCTGTATTGAAGCAGATGATATGCAACCTCATACATTAGTATTTGTTTGTTCAACGTGTAGGAAATGCAATTACAACTGTCGTTATTTAACATTTATGACGCAACATGTTACATAAGGTTCCATGTTTAAAATAAGACAGCTGGCAAACTGTTGTATAATAATGCAACGAAATTGAATAGATAAAATCAAGATGAACATTTTTGCGTTTATTATTTTTCTCTTATTTGGTAAGTATTTATACAAAGTAATACCATCCTCACTAATTAAAATGTCGATATCACTCAGTATATTTCTCTCAGAATCAATAAAGCTGAACAATACTATAGCTATACAATTATTTATTATTGTCATTTTCATTTGTGAACCGATTGACCAATACTTGTCTATATATATATATATATATATATTATACAATGGACGCAATCATGACTGTGCGGTGAAGATCTTTGCATTTCAGCCACGTGATTTCGGGTGCAGTTTAATGTTTTCTACTTACGCTCCGGACCCGCATATGACTACTGAGTAAATTTGGTAGATGAAAACTCTATGAAAATTTGTTGTATATGTGCTATTTCTTTGTTTCTACTTCACCACAACTCTACAGTGTTGAGGTCTTTATGTCATTTAGACGTTAGAAATAAGTGTTCGACAGGAAAAGAAAAAGGTTACAAAAAAACGACGTGAGTATTTTTTCGACACTTGAAGGCGGCGAGCCACCCTTGCCGCACTCCAACCTATAAAACAAGTAGAAGTTACGGATTTCGGCAGCTGAACAAGAGTGACGATTATAACTGTTGCACTTGCCAAAATTTGTGGTGCTCTTGCCAAAATTCTTTTCAGGAGTTATGCCTAGAGTATAAAAGATTATTACTACTATAATAAAAGGAGGCGTTTCGTTTGAGCGGATAGGATACCGGTCAAAATGCTTAGCGGGCTGTGTCGCGCTCCAGTTCACAAACCTTTAGGAGTGAGTTGCGAAGTGACTGGACCCAAGTTGCATCGACCTTTACTTTTTCTTTGGATAATATCGATGGCGTAGTGAGGGGAGCCTGGTGATCTTGTCCAAGCATGTACCACGGAGGAGAAATGTCAATGTGCATCCCGTGCTCATACATGCAAGAAGATGTCTTGAAAAGGAATGAGAAAAAAACAAAACAAGTGTAGTGTGTGTGTGTATTTGCAAAAAACAAATTACCATCCTGATGTCAGTGATAAGCAACAAGCAACACTATGTCGAAATTGACGTGTATATCATACAGATGGGAGATCCCGGAAAGATTTAGACTACAGATTAGTAATGTGGTATTTATCAGCCCCGGAACGGATCTCAGCTGCATTGCAGTTAACATCCCAATATCCGGGATAGAAATAACCTCTGTAGTTCCCGGTGTTTGTACTTTAAAATACCCTCGGCTTTTCACTTCATTCCCACGGGATATGTGAAACCTGCAAAGAAAGGATGTAAATGTATTCAAAATCCACAAAAGCTTCTACTGCGTGCAATACAAGACAAAACATCCTCGTGTCAAATGGTTCAATAAATAGGTCCAATTACGCTGCACCCATTCTTAAACACAAACGCATTGAGCTACTTCAATATAGCAACAGTATTAATTGCACAGTCACTGCATGAGCTCAAACCTAAGTCTCCAAACTAAAAGAGTAAAACAAAATCTAGGTGTATATTTGTGGCAGTCTATACTATCGAGTAGGTTCTCATTAAATGCATGCGTAGATATGTTTTTTTTAAATTAAATGTCATATATCTTAAATTTACATATGCTGGGAGAAAAACTCACTCTCTCTATTGTAATATTCATTCATATTCTCTTTCTCAAGGAAAAGACTGAGAGAAACAATTCTTGTAGAATACACAATTATATATTGCATTGAAGCGCAACATAT
Organism: Octopus bimaculoides; assembly: GCF_001194135.2. Classification (NCBI taxonomy): domain Eukaryota; kingdom Metazoa; phylum Mollusca; class Cephalopoda; order Octopoda; family Octopodidae; genus Octopus; species Octopus bimaculoides. The sequence continues at coordinate 50,125,684 of NC_068998.1, forward strand.
GTTACTTTGCTTTCATATCTCCATCAGATCTAAAAGATTATTGTATCATAATCCAACCAAGGATAAACGATACAAACATAATGGTTCTTTCTTTGCTTACTTTTGCCCTCTTATTTGGTAGGTAGAGATATCATAATTATTTACTTAATTCTTAATATCACGATAATTTTCAATATATTTAAGTATATTGCATCAATCAGTCTAAATACTGCATATTATTTATGTATTATAGGCTTATACACTTGTATATTTGTATACGGATTAAAATGCGATGAATATGTAGTCATTTACACTTAGGCATTTATCGATTTATCGATATCTGTCCCATTTTCATATGTATATATATAATATAGAGATATATGCATTCGCAGACATACACACACGCATACAGATTGTTATATATATATATATATATATATATATATATATATATATATAT
>NC_068998.1:50126801-50127846 GCF_001194135.2 Octopus bimaculoides
ATATATATATATATATATACACGTTTGTGTGTGTGTGAGTGGGTGTATGTGTGTTTGAGTGAGTCTAATTTATATGACTTAAAAATTGTCCGAGGTGGCTCATATGTAGTGACTATCTTCCATCGCAGCACTGAGAGTTTGGTTATGAGCTGTGACGTATGAGAATTTTAGGATTTCTTCTTGTGTTCTCGAGTTCAGCAGTCTAATCTACGAAATCCAATATCTGGTGCCTTTTACAAATTTTGAGGCTTTGCTCACGTGGCATAAACAAGTTTAAATAATTCGATAGAATAAACGAACATTTACAAAACCCGGAAGTAAATAGCTGTTAAGGGTGAGGGTGAGAACAACGTTAAGAAGCTCTCTGCACCACTGACTCCCAGATTTGTAAGTTTTGGCGGATACAAACATATGTATCATATTTTGTTGGTGAATTGGAAAACATCACCCTCTTCGAAATGAACGGATAAATAGCAGATTCTAGATCCCAATCCAAACAGCGTTTTTATGGCTATATGGTCAGAAACGACATGATATTTCTTCTGTTTTCATCCTCTTTTATTTTCCTTTTCGTTTCGCTTCCTGGTAATTTCATCGGTTCGACTCTTACTTCTTGCACTTTCTCGCCTCTTATCGTTCTTTCATTTTGTTCATCGCCCCATTTTAGCCTCTAAGCGCCTTGTGATCACAGCCAGATGATTTCGTTTAGCGTTACAACATGATGTCAGTGTCATTGCAGGAAATTATCGGTAAATCATAAAATTAAATAGTGTTTTGCTAAAACAAATACGCACATACAACGCACACACACATGCAAACACAAGCACGCAGGTTTACACACGCACTTACACTCACACACAATCTCGCCTCCGCCACATATATGTCTCCATAGTTACAAACTAGCTTCTTGACTACATGGTTCCTGTTTCAGTCGCACTTCGTGGCTGCATGAGCAAGTGTCTTCTACCATACCCTCGGGTCCAGCAAAAACTTGTGGATTTGATAGACCGAAACTCAAAAAAGGCATTCGTATATATATATATAT
>NC_068998.1:50129472-50140729 GCF_001194135.2 Octopus bimaculoides
TATATATATATATATATATATATTTATATATGCATAGAGGGCGAGAGAGAAGGGGTTGGTATGCAGATAAACAAATTATATACATTATATATGTTGAATTAAATAACTCGTGTATGGAGTAGAAAAAAATGTGTGCAAAATTTGAGAATGTAAAGGGTGGGTATCTTTGAAATGTTGAATCTGAAATGTTATGCATAAATGTATTGATATTCACACAGTATAAACGAGAGATCATATTAAAGGGTTGATAGAAATGTACTATAGGTTCAAATACTGTTTCTGGGACCTCAGAAATCTATAATAATATTGGTAGATCTATTGCATCGTAATATGCAGCTGTAATTAAGGCAATCAACACTGGATACGACGAATCTCCCTCGGCTGGGTAGAGAAGGTCTTACATATCAGATTTAAATGCAGAGCAGTTCAAACATGATATAGTCCGTATTTGAACATCTCTATAGACGCTCGTCTTGATCCAATTTAGAGTCATTCTTTACATTGTGGATTGGATCCCACTGTATAAACATGGGAGTTGAAGCTTGAAGACGTGTTTAACAATAATGTTATTACTATGAGGAAGAAAATGTCATTCGCATTATCACTATCAGAAATTTAGAAAATACATAGGTACGAACACGCATCAGCTACTCACACTATCACAGACGTCGGCTTCCTCGTGAAACCACTTCCTAGTGAAACCAACCAATGCAAATTGACCACCGTAAGCCTAAGTTTATGTATATGCGTATATGCCTCTTCTATTTTCAAAAATAATTTCTTTCCAAGGTGTACAGATATTATCTTGCATGCGCACACAGAAATGCCCCAGGCTGTCATGAAATTGTTCTGGCACAATACGGTCCAATTGTCAGATATATTTTGTCATAGTTTTAATAGCAGAATTTTATACCAATGGAAGTTATAATTATGTATATTTGATAGAGAAATCCATACGAATTTAGATATGACTGGAATTGATTTTCTACAAAAGTTAAGATTTATTATGGTAATGAAAGCTTTATTATTGCTTCGTCAATCAAGGAGATCACTGGAAATAAATCTGGAAATATTTTGTTCAGTTGCATCGGACACATTAAATAGGATTTTGCCAATATACTTTTATATCAATAACAAAATGCCTGAAGACCATTACCACAACCGGTAAGATTGTATGTCGGAAATCACAAGTTCATGTTATCGCTTGGCATATTTTAGCTTGGCAGACCAGGTAGCGTATACATATCTGTTGATACACTGTCATAACAGTGACACTATCTAATAATTTCATTAGGAAGTATAAAATGTAAATTTGATTTACAGACATTATGGTGCATATCCGAAATTGATTCACTAGAAAAATACATTGAATCACCAACATTTATTGAAAATTGTTAGTTCTGCTAATTACGACCATTTTTATGAAAGTAGATTCACTTCAGATTCGTTCATTTATCTTAACATCTATTTTGCATTGCAATTTCAGCCAGTAATTTCCTCCGGTAATCAGAAGGTATATGATTTCATTGTAACATTTCTATTTAAAAGGTTTTACTGCAATATTCACTTTATAAATTCCTTTTTACGACAGATTTATAATTACATAATTATTGTAGACATACACAGAATATCAGGGTAATGTTGATATATTAGACAGTCTCATATTTTTTATTGGCTTAACTCCTTAACAATACTTACATTATGTAGGCTAGTAATTAAAGAAACTGCAATGTGTTAACTGCTAATTCCAATGTCCCTCTCTCTCCCTCCCTCTCTCTCTCTCTCTATTATATATGTGTATGTGCCTGTGTGTGCAATGCTTGTATGTCTGTGTATGTGTGTGTGTTGTGTGTGTATGTGATATCAGATTCCAATACGGAAATACCACACTTAGTTGCGTGTGAAATGATAACATGAGCTAATTCATGCAAAATTATAGGTGGGCAAATTCGTTTCTGTCAAAAAAAAAAAATGAGAAATCTTCAATAGTGTATTAAATGTGTATTTTTCGGGCAGATGTGCCCAGCTGTTTCGTGCCTGTTATCATCTTGAGGAAATAATGATTTCAACTATAGGCACAAGGCCTGAAATTTCGGGAAGCGCGATGGTCGATTTCATCGACCCCACTGTTCCACTTATAGTTAATTTATCCACTGCGAAAATATGAAAGGCAAAGTCAACCTCGGCGGAACTTGAACTGAGGACGTTGCGGCAGACAAAATATCGCTAAGTATTTCGCCAGGCGTGCTAACGATTCTGCTACGTAGCCGCTTTAACCGATGATTCATACAAAATCATAAATGGGAAGATTCATGTATGCATTTCATCAAACTACTTTCTGTATATATGAATAAAGTTTGACTTCTGTTCTCTTTACAGATGATCTTTCATCCAGTCTTCTTTCTTGCTCTTGTGGTTGCACTCTTAATGTATATATGAATAAAGAACTTGATACAATACTGATCTGACTACCATAATTTGTTTTTGCAATTCTCTATAACTGTATGCCTGATATATGTCATGAATATGGATAGAATTAAACAACCAAAGCTAGTAATTATTTGTGTGTTTGCGTGTGTGTGTGTGTGTGTGTGTTTGTGTGTGTGCCTGTGTCTGTTTATGTGTGTATGTATGTGTGTGTGTATATCACACTTCTGAAAACGACCAATATCGGCGACATGAAATTCTTTTGAAAATAACATTGAATACGAAAAGGAAAAGGAGTGTATATATCAATTATAAACATTAAAAAAAGTACTGCGGTACATAGCATGTCCATGTGTGTATGTGACTGTGCGTGTGTGTGTGTGTGTGTATGTGTGTGTGTGTGTGTGTGTGTGTGTGTGTGTGTGTGTGTCTTTGTGTGTGTGTCTCTAAGCCTGAGTGTTTGCGTGCGTGTGTTTATGTGAATTAGCATGGCTGAATGTTTACAACGCCGGGCTCACAAATCTGAGGTACAGAATTCCATTCCTTGACCGGGCATTGTCATATGTTCTTGTGGAAGACACTTATTTCACGTTGATCTACTTCACACAGCTGTAGAAATGCGTTGTGACGTCACTTGATTCAAGATGTATCATACTTTGCCCTTTCCTGAGACAACATCGATGGCACGCGAGTGAAGGAAGGTATGACTGGGCGAAATTGACTAAGTTTGTACCTCGAAGGGGAACTTCTGACATACAAACAAACATTCAAATATATATATATAAACTACGATTGTGAAACCTACACCAGAGAGATATAAATGTTTTCAATATACACATAGATACTTAACTGCGTGCGATTCTAAACGAAGCAACATCTCGTAAAGTGGCTCAATAAGTTGGTCCGATTGTGCCGCACTCATTCTTAAACATAAATACATCGAACTACTTCAATCTCTAATTGCATACCAGCAACAGTATTAATTGCACAATCACTGTATCAGCTGAAGCTTTAGGCTCGAAACTAAGAGAATAAAACGACATGTGAGTGTATATGTGTGGCTGTCTAAATTATCGAGCGCGTTCTCTATAAATGTAATGCATACGATTTTTTCATAAAACGTCAGGTTACCTGTGTTGGGAGTGAAACTCACTTTCTCTTTAGTAATATTTATTCATATTCTTCTTTTTTACAAGCATGTGGCGGAGAAAAATAATTCCTATAGCATATGCACTCATGATATTTAAATTCTGGGCGCGACATATGTTACATTGCTTACATATTTAAATCAGGGCATACAGAAGACTGTTGTGTCATATTTCATCGAAGTGTAAATGACAAAACAAAGATGAATCTTTCTGTGTTTACATTTGTCCTCTTGTTTGGTGAGTAACAATAACATAGTCATTTCCTTACAAATTAATATGATAAACTTCAGTGTATTTCGTTGTGCAGTCTTAATATTGCATGTTAGTTCTTTTCATATTGTACACATGTATATTTGTCTACCAATTGAACTGAGATGTGCATATAACCATTCTCTCTCTCTCTCTCCCCCACACTATTTCGCTCTCTCTCCCTCTGTCTCTCGCTATATATATATATATATATATATATATATATATATATATATATATATATATATATATATATATATGTATGTGTGTGTGTGTGTGTGTGTGTGTGTGTGGGTGTATGTGTGTGTGTGTGTGTGTGTGTTTGTGTGTGTGTGTGTAAATATAAAAGAATCTAGTTCGGATTATACCTTTGTGGTATTGAATTACTATAAAATACATTACACGTTTTACTCCATAATGTGATGCGCGTTTCTATTTCGATAAGTGAATAATAAAAATCACAAATATCCAAATTTTAGGGGCTGCGATTTCAGCAAGTTGTCCTGAAGTCTCAAGAACTAAATGCAAGAAAGAATTTGACGCTTATAGAAAATTTGACCCTAGATGCCTGTATGTATTATTAGGCAACTACTATTTTTTTTTTATTTACATGGAAATTATAAATCTTAAGTATATTAAATATAATAGTTTTGGTATCAAATAAAAAATATGTATATATGTATACATGTAAAATGAGTGATAGCAATGGGATGAGATTTTCAGAGGATGGAGTTTCAAGTATAGATGTAGAGGTATTTAAATTAATAGGTCCAGCTTACACAGAGTACAAGCAAGCAGAAAGGTAAAATAGAAGGTGTCCAACGGCAGTTTGTGTGGGCACGGAGATCCATGAGAATGTTGGTAGATGTAGTTCATCATAATATGTGGCCGTAATGAACATTGGATTAACAAGTGAACAAATCCATATAGAGTTGTGTAAACAGATAGAAAAATAAATAAATATATTTTGGTCAGTATGTATGTACGAATATATCTATATCTATGTGTGTGTGTGAGAGAGAGAGAGAGAGAGAAAGAGAGAGAGAGACAGAGAAAGAGAGAGAGACAGAGAGACAGAGAAAGAGAGAGAGACAGAGAAAGAGAGAGAGACAGAGAAAGAGAGAGAGAGAGAGAGAGAGAGAGAGAGAAATGGTGACGATTGCGATAAGTACCTAATGCATCCTGTTCACGGTTACGTATCTTATGCACCAATGAGTGCTGTTTGTTATGTAGTACAGAGTTGTTGTCGGTGATGACAAAGCATGGACAGTTTATTTTCCAATGAACAATAAATTTCATTCCAACCAAGAGTTCGAATCAGATATTTTATTTCTAAGATGCTTTACTATGAGACAATAATTCAGACGTAATTAGGAAGCAAAAACTCATTAACATGTAGTTACAGGTGCGGCACAATTTACATATGTAACAACCACTAGAACCTGGAAATATATATTCCTTCAAAGTTGATTTGATTACATATAAAGGTAAAAGTTTATGGAAACTCAGCATTTAATTTTATGTAAAGTTCCAAAATTGATTTCTTTCAGGGCATACACCAAATATTTAAAATGCTTGGGGAAACATTCTTCCATGTGTCATACTATTTTTAGTGAACATCTCGTGTGCTCGGTAAGATTTTTTCATATTAATAATACATATTTAAATCAAGGGAAATGTTTATGGCTATTTGATTGAAAAATTCATTCGAATTTATATATAATTGATATTGACTTTGTTCAAAAGATAAGAATGATTATGGTTATGAAAGCTTTCTTATTATTTCTACAATCAGTGAAAACTCTGGAATTTAATATGGAAATATTTTGTTCAGTTGCATTGGATATATTAAATATGAATTTTGCTAATATACTTTTATATGAACAACAATATTCAATACGAACATTGCTGAAACGGTAATATTGTACATGGGAAATCACAAGCACATGGTGTTGCTGGTCAGACAAGCTCATGTTCAGCTGGCCAGAAAAGGTAGCGAATACGCATAAGTTGACACACTGTCATAACAGTGACACATGCTACAAATTTTATAAAAAGATAACTGAAGCAAAAAATGCAAATTTGAATTACAGATATTATGATATATATCCGAAAAGGGTTCAATGGAAAAATACATTGAATTACTAATTTTTATTGAATATCCCAGATTTGATTTATGAAGCTAGATTCAATCCAGCCTCACTGCGTTGATTAATTTTCACATTTTATTCGCATTGTAATTTCAGCCCGGAAGAGACTCCAGTAGCCGAGAGAAGGTATATAATTTCATTGCAACACTCCTATAAAACCGTTTCACTGTATTATACAAATTCTTTTTAGACGTAATATTACATAGTTATTGTAGCCATACACAGAATATCATTGTAACGGTGATATGTTAGAAAATTTCATATTTCTGAATAACTTCTTAATAACATTTACATTGAGTAGACTAATACATTACATAGTGTACTGTTGCTTGCCATATATCACTTGCTAATTTCGGTATATAATACATATATATGTATTAAAAACCTCAAGCTCTAATATTTATATCTTCGGTTTACTCAACGCAATTGAAATTCCCAAATTATATTAAATAGATAGACTTTTCGACTTTGTTTTCTTTATTAATGTAAAGACTATGTCACCGAATATATGTTACATGAGGTCTACATTAAACACACGTTAAAATAAATTAAACAAATTGTCAAGATTGTAGCAGAAAAGATATTGTTTTCTTTGTTAGAAGGCATTCACCCCTTGTGTTACAATTGAGTCATTTAAAACGAAATCCTTAACTCTCCGCAACTGCAATATATATATATATATATATATATATATATATATATATATATATATATATATATAAATATATGTGTGTGTGTTTTTTATTTATGTATATATTTGTTAATTAGTTTGTTAATATAGCATCGAGCTGAATCGGAATATCGGATATTTATTGTCCAGGAAAGTAAGATCAGGGTCTATCCAAGCAGAGTTGAAGCTTTTCCTTTAAAGTTGGCAAAGGATTTCAACGGTCAGTTCAAGGCAAATGGTCTTACACTATACCGTTTACATTTGTTAGTTACCAAAGTGTGGATTAGCTTTCATCTACACAGGAACCCCACCTGTTGTATCTTGTTTAGTTGTCAAATAAACATTTCTACTTTTGTATCTGAAAAACAACGAACTTGAATAGTTGAAAAGATCGACATTTCAACCAGTCCTATTGTGTTCTCTATAGGTATTCTTCTAGAAATACCGTACTCATCTATGTGGGAAACAGGTAATTCATGCAAAACCATGTGACGGCAAATTCTACTATGCATCTCATCAAAATACATACACTATATATATGAATAATTTTTTTCTTTTCCCTTTACAGATGAAATTTCGGTCGGTTTTCTTCGTTGCAATTGTAGTTACATTAATAATATATTATTAAATAAAGAGTATAATACAATACCTGTACTGCCTTCGTTTATAGTTATTATTGGTGATCTAAAGTTGTTTATCTTCACAAATAGCAAATATAAGCTTACTTTTTATTTGTTCCACACTTTCTTAAACTAAGAGAATCCCCAACACAGACAGAATATAATGTTGAAATTTATGCTTTAGACATGATAATTTATAGCCAATATTTACACGATAGTATCTGATAGAGGTGTGAAACAGCTTTAAGTCATTTTTAAATACTAAAGCACATGGTGCATAAATGCACACGCAAATATATGTATGTATGTATGTATGTATGTATGTGTGTGTGTGTATGTATGTATGTACGTATGCATGCATGTATGTATGTATATACAGGGTAAGTAAAAAGTAGCGTCCCCTTTCAAGCTAAGTCATTACATTTTTCTATTACTGGTTGTTACTGGACACTTTTGAAATCTATTAAATCTGGATCGTATATCATGAACATAGAACACAAATTAGGTGTCAATTATCTCCGAATTTGGAAGTCATACATGTCAAAACTAACAAGAATTGAACGATACACTTGACTCAATTAGTGTGTATATGTATATGTATATATGTGTGTGTGTGTGGGTGTGTGTGTGTGTGTGTATGTGTGTGTGTGTGTGTGTGTGTGTGTTTGTGTGTGTGTGTGTGTGCATGTATACACAACACAAGCGGAATGAATGATAATGTGCAGGTACCGAAACCGTAATTAATTTTTAGATAAGAAACTGTTGATACAAATATATATTTCACATTTTGCCATTTTTCAGTGCAACTACTTAACCTGTGATACACTGTAGAGCTAGCTTTGTTACTGTTCTGTCTATTAACTGGGGGTGCTTCGATGATTAAAAGTAGTTCGGCGATACAGTTCTGCCTGCGATAACAGACGAACTAACGTCACAACAAGAGACTCAATGATGGAGTGTAAAAATGCTGTACTAATTTGTGTGGAGAGAGCAAAAATTAATCCAGCACAAAAATTAAGCTGGAATAAGTTTCAGTTGCGTCATCGGTGTATGAACATAAAACTGAGATGGAAATTGTAAAAGAATTAATGGATGAATGATTATACATCTAAGGAGCGTATATGTGTATATGTTTACGAGTGGCATCTCAATGAAATTGATGCATACGGAGATATTACAGTTTATTAACTGTCATATATCGGCCGAGTTACATACAACGATAAAAACAAAACACTTCCTCTCTAGCAACATACCTTCCATTCTTCTGTATTACAAGCAAATGATGTGAAGTCTCATTGATCAGTATTTACTGCATTACCGTGTAGAAAATGCAAATACAAATGTCATTATCTAATAAATATGATGCAGCATATGTTACATAAGGTTCAATGTTTAAAATAAGACATCTGGCGGTCGGTTGTATGATAATGCACAGAATTCGATGAGACAAGATAATACATTTTTCAGAGTTAACTCTTCGTCTCTCATTTGGTAAGTATTTATACATAGTTTAAGAACAAAATTGTATTAGGGGTTTCAAACACAGGTTCAATCTTTTCTTAGAAACACGGTCTTACTGTTCTCCTGTTTTAATTTATGCTGCTTGTTGTTTGAGAAGAGACTGACATTAAACTACTTTCACAGATGGAATTTTACGTCCCGTTTTGTAAACCAGAGAAAGAAAAGTCCATAATACAACAGTCTCAACGCAAGCTTTTCACTTGTGAGATGTACGTCGCTCTTTTTAATATTTCATAGAACTCTACGAAGACGGTTTTTGATCAGGACAATCTTGATTATATATAACAATACAAAATCATATTTCTTACTCACTTACAACGTGAATTCTTCAAGATATTGTCACTACTGCTAAGGAAGAGCATTGAATTTTAATTGGATTTTTATGTTGTTATAGCGTTTCAGTTCGTAGATCAGATAAGCAATAATTAGGACAGTAAATACTAATAATTTAGACAAATCGGTTTAAGAATCGTTACACTGACATATTTCGATCAGATTTCACAAATATAATTTGTTCGTAGTTGTTTTTGTAAACAAAGTATCGTGTGCCTTTTGGCTGAGAATGGCTTCGTTAAGCGGTGCCGATTTTTACAATACTGTAAATAATAATAACAGAATTTTATAAGCTTGAAGCTTATAGCGGTCAACGCGCATGATGTTCACTTATAACAGTACTTCGAGTTTAAGTGGCCCCAAGTTAAAAGTTTATCGTGAAAGGAAGTGTAAGGCATACACTCAAAATGAAATTTAATATTCTGCACTGTCTTATTCGCAATGAAATAACGACACTGCATATGCCTTAATGGGTGTTTCAGATGGCACTGAACGCATTTATATGGACAGCAACATCTAAAAAAAAACCTCAATCACAAAAGTTAACGTATAAAGAATTACTGTTGCATATTTCGAGCATTGCAAGTGTGAGATCTTATGTGTGTATATGAGGGAGCATTTCGTAAATCAGCGTGTGTGCATTTGAGTATGTTTCCGATCGGATTCTCTGCAAAAGTACAGTAGGGTTTTTCTTTTCTTTTATATTGTCTACTTATTCGAGAAGTTACATTTGTCGGGTGAAAGATAATGCGTAGGAACAGTTGGTTAGCATATAATATTTCAGCTTGTCCAAACATATCACGGTATTTAATATCGTGAAGTGCAACATATGTTACATTGTGTTTCATTAAGATAAAGCACCTCTCAGACATTGTTATATCATTAGTTATATTCATTGAAGCTGAAACGACAACACCGAAATGAATACTTCTGTGTTTATTTGTCTTCTCTTATTTGGTAAGTTGCTAAGCGTCGATGATTTTTTTTCCTTACATATTCACTTGTCAATAATTTTCCGTATATTTCTCTTATCACGTATGCGTATATGTACCTATGTATTTGCCTACACTTGAAAAATTACCAGGTAAATGTGAATTTATAGTCTTCGTATTTACATATTTAGCTATTTATCACTGTCCATCCTTTTGTTGCTATGTATCTCCCTGTGCGCTCGCGTATGTTATGTGCATGTATACATAGACCTATATATATATTTTATGTATGTGGATTTATTGGATGAATCTGTATTTGTGTGTATGTCTGTGTGTGTGTGTGTGTGTGTGTGTGCGTGTGTGTGTGTGTGTGTGAATGTACTATATGTGGAGTATGTCCTCGAAATGTGGCCCCACTTCAGGAATTCCAAAATCTAAGGAGTGGGAAACCTTCTCTTAATGGCATCTGCTTTGCCTCGAACTTTAATACCAAGAATCCTCTATGGACCAATTCTAATTCTCTTTAGACAAGAAATCTAAACTAAAATTCAACTTTGGTTGCTTCCACCTCTGAGTGCGATTTCAGAGGTAGCCATGGCGGGCATAATCAGACGAGGGACTTAATTTCTATAAAATATTTTAGAGAATCTCTTCGTAATACTATTTGCATAATGATTTTTGATAATCTGAAATCTACACTACGAAATATGAAAGACCTAATGTATTCATTTTCTAGGTTCCGTTGTCTCAGATACGTGCATGGAACTCGCACTTAGTGTATGTAAAATGGATTACATTGCATATTTGACGAATAGGTCCCACTGCAAGTATGTATTATTAGATTGCAATGTTTCACATTCATATATATTTTCACACTTTTTTCTATATGTATATATGTTTGCGCGCGCACACACACACTTATACACACATATATATGTATGTAGGTATATATACATACATGTGTGTGTGTGAGGGCGCATGGCTCAGTGGTTAGAGCATCGCACTTGCGATCGTGAGGTTGTGAGTACGATTCCCGGGCAGGGCTGCGTCTTGTTTTCTTGAGCAAGACACTTTATGTCACGTTGCTCAAGTTCATTCAGCTATAGAAATGAGTTGCTATCCCATAGTTTTCCATGCCTGGAGCGGGTCACCCTTCACCCTTTATATATATATATTTATGGATATAAGTATATATATATATATATAT
>NC_068998.1:50140739-50146620 GCF_001194135.2 Octopus bimaculoides
ACATGTATGTATGCATGTATGTATTTATTCAAAAGAGTAAGAGTTTACAAACGATTAAATCTAGATATTGTAAAATAAATGAATGCTGTTATAAAATTGAGATCAGTTACATGGAACAAAGTGTGTTGATAAATAACATGTGAAGACTGGGAGAAATGTTAAATGTATCGAGTACTACAATTTATTTAATCGGAGCTCGCATGCTCCTACAGCAGTGATTTTTAACGATATGTAGAAATTCATTTCTCAGGGACTTGATATTATATCCTACTTAAAATTATATCTTTGTACTCAAATTAGGACTGAAAACCAATTCAATGGATTCTTCAAACGGCTTTAGGTAGATATTTTATTCCTAATATTTGTACACAATTATTCAGATCCAGCGGCGAGTTTATGACATAAATCTCCTCTTAAATTTGTAGTTTTTAACACACACTAGAAGGAGAAAAGATAAATTTAAATACGATTGTTATGGTGCCTCAATATAATGATGAGGGCGATTTGAACATTAACGTTTTAACTTCTGAATTAAGACAAATTTGTATTCCAGGACACGTAAAGAGTTTATGAACTGCTTTAAAGGAGAGGATGATTACTGTTACACTCAATTTCACAAACTGCTTTCTTGCAAGGTAAGATGTTTGTCATTCCCGTAATTTTGTGGAAGACAATTGCAGCAAATAATGAAAGTAATAAGCAATATACGATAACGTAAATATTCCATACCGTAATGCAAGAGTTTTGACTGCCACACTCAGCCAAAGCAAGGATATTGCCTTCTTTCTTTTCACACTGATTACACTATATACTGCGCGTTGATCGAAGGAGGTTGTATACAGATTATTAGGAATATATTTATAACGTAACATTAAATGCAACTATGTTTTGTTCATTCACTATTCATTATACTTTCGCACTGTACTTTCAGATGCATAACTCTAGCAACCGACGGGAGGTACGTTGATTTAATTGTTACTGAACTGTTAATGAACTGTTTTTACTGAATTATGTTTTATATAAATCTCGTTTCTCGATAGCATCATTTTTTTCATATTAGTCTTGAGCTCGTTCACAGTGACATCTTGAATTATACACAGCATATCATTACAATTCTAATATATTAACAATTCTTATATAAGTTGCTTATTATTCCTAATACCTTAAATAATTGATCATACAGTCGAAGTAAATATCGAAGATATATTCCAGGGGACTGAAGATTCAAGATCAAGAAAATCTATGTGATAGCTTCTCTGCCAAATGTGATAAAAAAAACAACATTTATAGGGGAATCCAGCTGGATTCACCTCAGCCTGAAAGTGTTTCACCGAGTAGCCAGCACTGCTTCCTTCAATGGGGAGCTAGGGCAGAATGACACATCGTTGATAAAAACATTTCATCAACCGTATCTTTATCAGCTCAACAAATATAAACTGGTCTTGAAATTGAGATATATCGACCTTTTCTCCGTTTTTTTTTTGTTTTTTCTTAGGTTTCTTGCCACTTTTCACCAAGACTAACTTAACTAACCTTGGTACAAAATAACATGCAGTAATGCATTGTAAACTATATAGAGAACATTTTTATATACGTCAAATCACACTATTTTCAATATGCATGAATAACCATAGTTTTCAATTCTCTTTACAGATAAAACTTCAACCACTGTTCCTTCCAGCTATTGTGTTTACATCGGTCATGCGTGACTAAATAAAGAGTATTTTGCAATAATGTACTGATTTCGTTATTTTGTAATTATGACACCATGTAATTTTTCTTTTTTTTTTCTTTGGTCAGTGCTACTTCCTATTTGTTTCTATATGTAAATTTAAGGAAAAGACTAATATTTCCTTCAAACTGTGATTGTTTGAACCGAACAACAATGATTTGCAACTAACCAACATTTCATTACATTTCAGAGAGAAATTCAGCGCTGATTTGCTGAAGCGGGATAATAGTTAAAGCAAAAATGCTGTTCAATACCATAGACTTGCTTAAGCATTTATGCATGTCCCTTAGGTTTGCCAATATGTGCATTTTGAAACATGAGCCGGAATAGTGGGGGAGTATTATAGGCATATAGTGACAAGGATTCTATGTGGTGCAAATGAGTACAGGAAAAGCAAGTTGCCAAAGAAATATTAAATAGTTTCAATTTCTAGTCATATGTAAGGAGAATATAACAATCGCTACCACAGCACAATAGACGTGCTACGCAGTGTAATGTATACCAGAGGTATGTCTAAGGACTGTCACAAAAAAGGAAATACGAAAGCCAGAAATGTGTATATGTAAGTATGGTATATACATATATTCATTTTTATATAAATATATGTATATATAGACACATTCTATCATATATATGTACATATATGTACATTCATGCATACGCATACATACATACACAGCATGTGAGGGGCAGATTGTTGACATATTACACTTTTGATTTCGCTCATGTGCATTCATTATTTTTTATTTTGTCTACTACAAATATATTAGGTTCAGAAACACAGCACCATGACGCAATTCACTCGGCAAGGAATATGGAACCGATATGCTGTACTGTCTGGCATAGGCGCTGGAAGCTTCAATACAAATATTTCAGAGTGTATGAGTGTCAATCTGTGAACTTGCCGTTTTCCCAAAGCATGTACAGAGCGTGATAATAATCAAACATCCAGTAACTTCATTGGGTTTGTAGTGATCACTAGTGATAGTAACAGTATGCTTCTATTCATCTTCTCACACGGTCACAGACTCAACACAGAGGCTTACGTAAAATGCCTGGGGGAGGTTGTGTTACCCTGGGTTACGAGGATGGCTGCTGGAAGAACCTGTATCTGGCAATATGAATATGTTTTGTATTCTATACTCTTTCAAGCTGAACTCTCAGTCTGATTTCTTTGTTGCACGTGAAGTTATATAACTAATGGAAATTTAAATAAAGAACATTCTACAATAATGTTCTGACGGCCTCATTTTATATTTATAATGGAAGTATTAGAAAAGTATGTCTGTAAAAGTGTCATAAATGTGGACAAAATTAAACGCCCGGGGGACATTTTTTATTTGTTCCACACTAACAAACTTTTAAGATCACCAGCATGGATAGAATATAATATTTAAATTCATACTTGAGAAATGACGTTTTATGGCCAATCTTCAGTTTATAGGACTGGTGGTTTGAAACAGGTGTTAGAGATGTAAAAATACTAACGCACATGGTGCATAACTGCGCAGATACACACACGTACACACAAGCACCCATAAGTATGTGTGTATGTATATGCATATATATGTATGTGCTTGTGTGTTTAGATACATACACGCACACACACACACAGACACACACACACACATATATATATATATATATATATATATATATATATATATATATATATATATATGCGTATATATATTCATGTTTGCATGTATTTATGTATGCATGTATGTGTCTATTCATGTTTGCATGTATATGTGTATGTATGTATGTATGTATATACAGGGTGAGTCAAAACTGCCTGCCACATCATTATTATTATTATTGTTACTATTATTATCATCATTATTAGTATTATTGTTATTATTATTAGTATTACTATCATTAGTAGTAGTAGTAGTAGTAGCAGCAGCAGCAGCAGTGGTAGTAGTAGTAGTAGTAGTAGTAGTAGTAGTAGTAGTAGTAGTAGTAGTAGTTGCAGTAGTATGATTATTAAATCTACCCATCTACGATGGAAGTATGAAATGCGGGAGGACAGTCGTAACAACTGTGTGCATTGAGAAATGTGTAAATAGACTTGAGAGAATACTGGGGATGTCTTAGAGAAATCACATTATTGTTGGTGGTACAACGTTGGATGGCAGCAGCATGCCATGAAATTGCGACTAATTGACATGTGATGAGGATTCACTATGGAACTCAGTCTGTGTGAGTGTCAACATGCGTCCCTCCCTGTAGGATTTCCATCGGCACTTCTGAAAAAGTACAGCAGGCTGTTTCTTTTCTTCGATCTTGTCTCCTACTTCGTGATGTTTAATAAGTTTGGTGAGAAACAATTTCTTTATCATAAAATTATTCCCTTTGTTCTGTATGGTTATGAAATGACGTGTAGGAACAGTTAGAATACAATGTTTCACCTTGTTCCAACATACCATGATATTCAACATCCTGCGGTGCACCATGTGTTACATCGTTTTTAATTAAGGTAAAACACCTCTATAACACTGTTATATCTTTATTCATATTCAAAGTAGCTGAATGGCAAAGACCGAAATGAAACTTCCTGCATTTATTTTAGTTCTCTTCTTTGGTAAGTTGCTATGCGATCATCTTTTCTTTACATATATATTTGTCAATAACTTTCAGTACATCTCCATTATCAATCATTTGTATATGCACCTATATATTTGCCTATCCGTTACAATTAACATGTATATATAAATGTAATATTTTTTGTATATACGTATTTAACAATTTGTTACTAGCCATCACTTTGTTCTTACACAGACACACACATATTTATATACACATATACACATGTGTGATTTGTAGGCATATATATATGTAGTATGTGCTCGTAATGCAGCTGTAGTTCATGAATTCCAAATGTTGAGTTGTGAGAAACCTCGTGTTAACGACTATTGTTGTTATGCATGATGTGGCCAGGAATCGTAGTGACAAGTTTTGTCTCGTTGGCATATGAACCAACATTTATTCGGTGTTGTATTATGCATAAAATGCATATTGAAATTCATTTTTGCTTGTTTCAAGCTCTATCGTGCCACCAGTCTAGTTACTGAGTGCGCCTTTAGACGTAGCATCGTTTGAAAATCATCAGACGAGGGATTTAATTACTATAAAATGTTTAAAAGTTACCCTCCATAAAGTAAAATTTATACTACGTAATGATGTTCATTTTCTAGGTTCCGTTCTCTCACAGGATTGCGATGATCTCGCAGTTAGGAATTGCGAATGGATATTTAACCTTTATACAGAGAGGAAAAACGATTGCAAGTATGTAGTATTATTTTACTACATGTTATATTCATATAGTGTAAAGAAACTATTTTATTTGTATATGTATATAAGTGTGTGAGTATATATATATATATATATGTATGTATGTAGGTATGTGAACGTCCTCTTAGGACCTCCCATTTAGTCCAGTCACACTGATATACCAGCCCCACGGCCCTTCATCGTCTTTCGTCCTCCTGGTATGGCATTCCCGCCTGGATCATGGCATTCTTGTCCCTAATGTCTGCTCCCTCCCATTATTGGAAAGTAGAAGAACCGAAGCCATAGGCACTTCTGCACTTGTATATCTATACTATATATAAAACGGAGGTGTGTGTGTAATCGCTTTTCACGTGAAAACGGCTTCACTATTTACTTCCATACTTGTGATACATAAATAATTTGACCTCGGATAAATCTTAGGCTCTTCATTTGATTTTTTTATCTCTAATTAAAAATAAATAATATATAAAGCAATATTTATTTTTAATTAGAGATTAAAAAGATCAAATGAAGAGCCTAACATTTATCCGAGGTCAAATTATTTACGCATCACAAGTATGGAAGCATTAGGTGAAGTCGATTACACACACATCTCTGTTTTATATATAGTATAGATTTACTCTCTCTCTCTCTCTCTCTCTCTCTCTCATACACACGCACACACACACACACTCTTCCATTTCATCTGATGTGTGATACTCTGTGTGTATGCGTGCGCGTGCGTGTGTGCTTTCGTGCGTGCGTGAGGGGTTCCACAATCGCAATTTATTTCAATTACTCTTGTGAGGATATTCACGTAAATCATTTTTTTCATTTAAGCCACATTTTAATTTTCGTAAAAGTGTCCAAGTACCA